>NC_081406.1:22838998-23018998 GCF_030272615.1 Cryptomeria japonica
GCAACAATTTGGAGAATATGATCCATTGTTGGCAATGGGTAGTTATCTTTCAAACTAGCCTAATTCAAGTTTCAAAAGTCCACATAGATCCTTATTTCTCCATTTTTTTTATGAACCAAAACAATATTGGCCACCCATGTAGAATGGTGAATAGGATAGATAATCCTTGCCTGAAGCATCTTGTCTATTTCTTTGAAAATAGCATCTGCGACCTTGGGATTGTAATTTCTCAATTTCTATCTAAAAGGAGCTACTTCGGGCTTGAGAGGAATATTATGTTGAAAATGACCATTTCTAAAGTCTTTAAAATCTTCATAAGACTAGAAAAAAACATTCAAAAGCTTTTATAACAATTTAATAAACAAATGTCTTTCCTTAGGGGTGCAACACTTGCCTAAATTGACCATTTTTTGGTTAGTTTCATCACCTATATTAACCTTTTCATATTCTCCTGATGTATTAGCATCTTTAGAAGTATTTTATTTGACATACCTTTCATTCTTCTCAAAGAGGCATTCTAAGTATACCAGGCCTTTTGGAATTCGATTTCCCTTCAACTGGAAAACTTCCTTTTTAGAACCTCCCCCTGTATCTAGACAAAACTCATTACATTCATTCTCAAACCCTTCGAAGAAAGAAGAGGCAAACATTTCAGCATTTTGCAAGAACTTATTGATATGTTTATCATTTTCAAACACTTTCCATAAATTTAAATTATCAGGTACATTAGGGCGATATACAACTTCAATCCTGCAACCATCTGCACCAAAATCTAGATGTGGGAGTAATAAAGACACTGACACTGGCAAAGAATATGCACCTAAATTCTGATCTCTAGGAATGACTTCAATTGAGAAAGCATCAAAATATTCAATCTCATCCCAAACTCTATTTCTATAATGTCTAAGCCTTTCATTCTTTACCGAGAAGAGATTGTGTGCCTGATTAACAATTAATTTTGCATCATCTTTGGCACTCAACAATTTGATTCCTCTTTTCCTAGCCTGCTCAATTCCTAACAACAATGCCTCATATTTTGCAGTGTTATTAGTGTTTTTAAATTCTAATTTGAATGAAAAGGGAATTTTTTCACCTTGTGGAGAAATGAGCACCACTCCAACACCAGATCCAGCCGATGCACAACTCCCATAAAACTCCATTACCCACAATCCTGCATCAGGATCTACTACATCTTCTGGTGTCCCTTTCTTATCATCAGAGAAGTGCAAATAATTGCCAAAATCACATTCTTGATACAATATTTGAGATTTTGGGTCATTGGAGGGAAAAATTGTATATTTGGATTTTGGTTCAGGTTGAAGAGCAATTTTTTGCTTACCAATGGGAATTTTTGCCTCAAACCAATCCATTTTGATCTCTCCTCCCAAATCCTTACAAAAAGTCCTACTTAGAAACATTCCATAACTTGTGGGAATATTAGCAACCAAAATAGTCAACTTCACTCTTTTGTTAGGATGTACTGCTAGATCAACTTGTGCATCTTTGATTTGACCTAGTAAATGAATTTTTTTTTAGTCCATTGAATAACATTTACCAAATGTTTTAGTAAGTGAAAGATCTAATGCTTTAGCAACTATAGAAGGCATAATATTATCGGAGGCTCCCGAATCAATGATGCAATTATTAATTTTATATCCATTGATAAATAAAGACACATAAAATGGCTCAGGCCTTTGATTAGGTACTAATGGTGGTTCAATTGGTTCATTAGCTAATACCTTTAGAGTATTACTAGACAACTCCACAGATTTGGTATCCTTTTCATCCTATGAGGACTCAAGATTAATCAATGGTATCTTGGTGAATTGCAACTAAGAAGTTTCCCCCTGTACATATTTAATTAACTTTTCTAACTCTTTAGGATTCAACCTAAGGTATTCAACAAGAGAAATTTGAATTTTAGATGCCTTAAAAAATTCAACAATATCAAAAGAAGTATCAGGGTCAAAATGCGTCAACATTTGAACTTCTTGAACTCTTGAACCATTCTTTGAATTTTGGTTCATAGGTTCTTTACCTTTAGCTACAGTTTCAAGAAAAGTGGTGGTACCTGTGTTTTTGGATTGACATTGATTTCTAGTGAAGATGGAACAAGAATGGTCTCCAAGGGTCACCAATATATCACCTCCTCTGTGAATCCGATTCATACTCCAAGAAGTGTATTCCAGAGTCGCCAAGTTGCCCATGGACATCTTCTTCCGGACCAAGTTCACTTATGACTTCTCTTGTATTTATCATTTGCGCATGTCGCACTATCTCTGGAAAAGAACTACCATCATGATCATCAGTCAAATGGAAAACACACATATTTCCCTTAGCTGGTGGAGCTTCAATTGCTAGTCTTTGTTCAATTGGAGGCAATTGTAAGGCTTTATTCCCAGTTCCCATAGGTTGATTAGTAATCCTCCTTGGTATGTCTTGATAAGGTTGTAGGTAAGATGTACTAGCCTTGGGTAACTATCTTTTGAGTCTTATGACATCATTCATAAACCTTTGAATTATAGGGTCTAAAGAGGTAGAGGGTTGCGCATTAGCCACTTGCACTTCCCTCTTCCATTTTCCCATAGTAATTAAGTCATCTTCTAACTCAACACAAAGTGTTTTGACATCATTCAGAGTTGAAACTCTTTGTCTACAAATCAAGAAACTTATCTCTGAGGGCATATAGTTTATGAAGAAAAATTTCAAGTTATCATCTGAAGGTTTCTGATTTGCAGGAATTTTATGGACAATTTTATCAAATCTGGCCACAAAATCTCTCATAGATTCAGGGATCTCTTTTTTAATTGAGCTAATTGAGCCAAAAGGGAATGTTCATCTTCTACAACCTTGAACCTAGCCTCAAACCTAGTTTTCAAATCTTGCCAGTTTATTATTACGCTATTCGGCAAATGGTAAAACCAATTTGTAGCAACCTTAGTTAATGTCTGCACAAACAACCTTACTGCCACATCTTCATGCAGGATGGATATTACACCACATGCAACATTAAATGCATTTAAATTTTCCTTGACTGTGACCTTCCCATCACCACTAAACATAATACAATTGATTCCTCACTCCTTTGGGTAAAGCATTCAAATTTAGACCAAGATTTAATGGACCTACTGCTAGTCCCCAAGGATTGTTGATTGCCATCGGAAGAATGATATTAAGGGGTGTTGGATTGATTATAGTGGGCAAGGTAACATTGTGCAAGGTTAGGGTTTTACAAACTGAAGATACAGGAAATGAAGGGGAAGGGGAAGGAGGTCTACTTCTTGATCGTCTCTTGGGTGTAAAAGAAGGTTGGAAGTTCAGATTTTGCAATTCCTAGAAGACTGAGTCAAATATCCCCTCACACCTTTGAGACCTAGTGTATCTTCTTGGCTCTAGTCTGTTCACAATTCACAGTTTTGGTAAAAATGGACAAAATTTAAATAGCTCACAAGACATTCCTATATATCATGTGACCAGGTGACCAATCTTGTTGTTCGACTCCCCAGCAGAGTCACCAAAAATCTGTTGGTTAACAAATTTGCCTTTCTCTATAATTTTTTGTTTATAATGACTCATGCATACCCCTTCTGAAAAGCAAAAGAAACCAATAGTTGGGTGAACCGATTATTGGTTTACCCTCTGCATAAGGGTGTAGCTCCTAGTATGATATTCAATGAATTTTTATGCAAAGTAATCACAAAGAAATACACTTTTAACTAGAAAGCAAGAGCTTTTCACATCCATTTGTCAACACAATATGAATGCTATGGAACAATTATTCACAATGTAAAGCCCATAGACTTGAACTTCAAATATTTCACTCTTATAAAACTAACTTTACAAAGTATGCTCAATGTATTATGGACTCTGATCGAGACTCACTGATGCCTCAAAGGACAAGGGGGATTAGAACATCCAAACCAATAGCAAAAAGCTAATTTCATTTATCAAATAAATTCACAGACTTATAATAAGCGGATAATCAAAAAAGTAAAATATTTTGCACACAAACATATGTCCCAATAGAAATTTGGTCTTTCATTCAAACACACAGATTTGAAGGATGTACAAAATATATCATTTCATTCATAGATAAAATGTCTTTACTGAAAATCCCAAAACAAAACTAAGTCTGCTAATGCAATTCAAAAAAATTCGGACCCTCCTAAATATTTGCTAAATTGCATAAATAGCCTCCAGGCTCATAGTTTTTGAAATAATCAGAGTTCATTTTTTAATTCTCTCCTAGAGTTAAAGAAACTGTCTTATTTAAAACTGAAAAAAAACTTAAATGACCAAGAGCTATAGACTGAATGACAACTCATTGATAACTCGATCAAGATTCCAACGTGGTAGAGGAAATAGTTGGTTTATCTTGTTTTTCTGTAGTGCCACGTGCATTCTGTCACTCCAAGTGTGTCGTTGAGAAGTTGAGGATGACCTTATAATGTGAGATCCTAATATGTAGAATGCATTGTTTCTAGACCTCTTTATCCATGTTTATTTGCATGACTTTTATGTTATGCGCTTCCAGATTATCAAAGCAAACTATTGGCATTGATTCAATCCTAGCCACCTTGGAGAAGTAATCCGTAGTTAGAGATTTTGTTACTTTAAGGAGTTGCACTCTCTCCTTGAAATTTTTAACCATGTATGTTGCATGCTCGATTGTCTGTCCAACATCTTTCAGGAGTTGTATATCAATGCATTTCAAATCTTTCTGCATCGTATCGATGAGATCTTTCAATCCTTTTAATAATTTGATGGATTCTTCATGACCTTCTTTGATGATTGAATTTATCCATTCAACATTTTTCTTTGATACATACAATATATTATCATCCAAGTTATCCACAGGCTTCTCGGCGATAAATTTCATCATCCCAATTTTTTGCATATCATTCATTTGTGCTAAAACTACTACCTATTTATTTATGTCTTTGTCCCATGTTGTAGCTTCGAACTCCAACTCTTTACTCACGGTTATAGAATTTTCATACACCTTGATTAAGCTTGCAATGTAATATGTGCCTTGTTGCACTATGGAGTCAATCCATTCATCAAAAATCTCAGCTATCATATGGAATTTTTGAACCTGATCCAATAGCTTCTGGTTTACTGGTGATTTAGGATCAAAAGACAATTACATCTGCAATAGAGGCCGAGGACTTGGGTAATGTATGGCATTGATATATTCTGCCATTTGTGTAACAACCTGTTTCAATTCCCTCTTGTCCTTCTCATCCTTCTAGGTTCTGGATAACATTCTTTTGGTTGAGGATTCCAAATGTTTGGCATCCACAACTCTTGAAGCGACTCCTAGGTCAATTTTCTCAACAACAAAATCTTTTTTAGTGGCATTTTTTGGGTCTTTATCTTAAATAGGCTTTGCCACTTCTGCTACCCAGTGCCCTGTGTCATCATTGACCTCCATCATAGCCTTTATTTTAAGCTTTTTGGGTTTGGATACATTTCCAAGACACTTACTAACCATATCTTTCATGGGAATGGTAATAGGAACCACACTGCGTTTCTTGCCAAGAGAAGCTCCAAGCCATTGAGAGACACTGGAATATTCTTTGGGTGGAGGTGTCTAATAATCTGGTAGGTCAATTTTTAGTCCCAATCGGTGCTGAGAGGGGAGGGGTGAATCAAAACTTTACCAATTTCAAACTATTAAAACTTTTAACTCAAGTTTGCACTAACTTAATATTCATCAATATAAACAATTACTCCATAATAATATGCATGCATGAAAAGATACATAGTGACACCAAGATTTATCTCATGGAAACCCAAATGGGAGAAAACGACGGTGTGAGTATGAACTCACAAAATTTGTACTCTTCTGGAGTACGCCCGATGATGAGCCATGCCTGTTAGGAGATTACAAAGACACTATTAGGTACCCCAGGTTAAGGGATTTTGATTAAGGTCTATCAGTGCCTTTACCCTGTTAAAGGGCTTAGGATCATCAATTAAGATGACACATGGTTAAGGGATTTTACAATGGGATGTGTTAAATTCCACCCTATTAAGGGATTTTAGTTGCAATGGTTAGAAAGCAACAGAAAGATGATTTGTTGGAGTGGCTACTAATAGCTTGATCAGATGACACTGAAAATCATACTCTATCTACATCAGTTGTGTCTGCTCTGCACAACACCGGTTTCCTTCTTATACCTTTGGCTCTGCACTCTATCAATTCACTGATCCTTGGCTCTTCACTTTGTCGGTCCTCTAACCCTTGAATCTGCACTCTGTTATGCTCCCCTTGTGTTCACTTTCCCAGATCTCTTTTCACATAAACAACAACCTCATCAAAATGAATTATGTGAATTTATTACCCTTTGGATCTATCGCCAACTTTCCCTCCAAAACATAATATTCAAAATTTTGTTACCGTGCCATAAATCACTCTCCAAAAATCATTCTAGGAATATCTATCATAACAATCATTCATGTCGATAAGTCCACTGGTTGATTGGAGAAGACTTCTAGTTTAACTGGATGTTAACTGAATGTTACCAAGTCTATCAGTTTCAGACTCTGTCGGTGTACCGATCAAAATCTACCTAGTCGGTTATCTCCTGTATACCAGTCTAATAACTACTTAGCCGATTATCCTCCTATGTGTCGATTTGTTCACTGCTTAGTCAGTTGACCTCCTTTGTTCTGGTCTACTCACTGCTTGTTGGTTGACCTCCTATGTGTCAGTCTACTCACTGCTTGCCCTATCTACACATTACTTATCTAGTTAACCTTTGTATATCGGTCTACTTACTGCTGATAGGGAAAGGAACTCTTGTTCTTTATCAGTTATGCTTTAGTTCTTTGTCGATAGATTGTGAAGACTTGGAAGATGATGTTGCCAACAGTGACAACCATATCATTCACCGGTCATACCAAAATGCACCAAAATGCCAACAAACTCCCCCTTTGGCATTGGTGGAAAACACTACAAAAATGTGCCAGTTTTGGCCCTGTTACTCACAATGTACAAATCTCCAAAACTCCCCCTTTTTCCATCAATGGCAAAGACTATACAAAATAATTTGTCAAAGTAAAGCAAAAATATCTTTGAAATTTTCTTGAGCTACTTTCAAAGAGGATTCCCATGAAGATTTTACCTGTTTCATGGTGGTGAAGTGTCCATGCAAAACAATAATAAAAACCTCCATATCATCGACTGTCTTGTAGTCAAGTTCACTTATGAGGCATTTTGCTTCTTTAATATTCATTTGCATAAAATCAATAATTGGTGCCAGATAGCACTGTAGCTCTAACAAACTAAGACCTTGTTTGTCCTCTTCTTCTTTCAACCTTTTGATTTCATGATTAAGTAGTTTGACCATGCCACTAAAAGTTGATGTTGAACTGGTAAGAGGATCAAAAGAACTTATCAGCTCTTGAATTTCTTTGAGTTTGATTTCTTTTATCTTCTAGATCTCTAATTAAATCGGTAAAACTTGAAGATTTGACCAATGATTGGCCAACTTCCTATAGTAAATTTTTTACCTCTTATATTTGGGTGGAGAGGGCAAATTTTCCAACTGATATTTGTTCCACTAGATTTTCTTCTCTCTTTGATTCACATTCCCTTACTACAACCTTCTCCAGATCGGTTGCCTTTGAACCAATTGTTGTTACAAGAGTACTCAACTGATCAATGATGGGTGCATTGTCATCGACTGCAATATCAGGAATTAGGTCAGATAGAATTGTCTTGGTAGAATTGAGAGTTCTTGCCTTCTTTTTCTTTTCTCTCAATTTAGCCTTTTCAGCTTGAATTTTCAGTTTTTTTGAGACTTTCATCAATTGTTTCAGGGTCATTTTCTTTATATCAATGACCGATTCTCCCTCTTCTTCCTCCTCTGTTTCTTCTTCTTTTTCTACAGTTTCCACCTCTGAACTAGTTGTTGTGATGATTTTTACTTTCTTCTTTTCACTTTCCTTTTCTAACTCTAACTTCCTCTATGCCAGAGGAGTATCCATCATTCCTTTCTTATCCTCTACTTTCTTCTCTTCCTCTTTTCCTTCTTTTGACAAAATGGGATGTGGTGTCAATGAAGTTCTATGAGGTGTATCTTCATAAGGAATGTCTTCAATTGTCACTTCATCAAGATCACCATTTAAACTGATTACTTCTTTTGTTAGGACTAACCGGTTTAAATGGTGATCTTGATACATTTGACTTGAACCTGCATTCTTCAAATTTGTGTCCAAACTTATTGCATGTAAAGCAATGTCCATTGAATCTTCTTCTATTTGACATGCTACTAGATTGAGATCCACACTCATAAGCATTGTGGCCATACTTATGACAATTATGGCAGTAACCATCAAAGGTGAAAATCTTCTTTTGACTAACCGGTTTATTTCTACAGTCATTAGACTTATGACTCAGTTTACCACAATGACTACAAGAGGATTTAGAAAACTTCATACCTTTCACTTCAGAATGGTTCCTTTTATCATCCTTCATATTTTTGGATTTAGATGATTCTTCGGTTTCCATAGGACCTATACCGAAGTAACCAAGACCGGTTGTTTCCTTTGTTCTGAATTGTTCATCTATCTTCTCAGAGCTTTCATTGGATTTCCTCAACTTCTCATTTCTCTCATTTGTAGCTTTCCACTCACTCTTGATTTGTTCAATCTCTTTCATCATCTTCTCCTTTTCCTTTTTGTTGTCATCCAGATGCTTATGTATGTATTCATTCTCTTGAGTGAGAATTTGGATCTCTTCATCTTTTTCAATCATGATTGCATCATTTTCTCTCAGAGCATCTTTAGCAAGCCTCCTGGCTCTTTCAGCTTTTGATGGAGCTTCTTCTACCTCCCTTTTTCTTTCATTAACACTTATACTAGCTTCCAATATCTCAATCATTCTCAGGGCCTGACTTTCATGTTCTCTTTTGAGATATGTGATTTCTTCAATCACCTTCTTGTTCTTTTCCATGAGTTTTGAGACTGGTTCTTTTGCTTCTTCAAATCCACTATGTTTAGAGAGTTGATCTATAATATCCTGACTCTCATTTAGCTGTTGAGCTAGTTCCTTTCTTTTTGCAAGATATTTTCTCAGTCTCTCTTTCAGCTGAGCAATAATTTTATTTGCTTCATCAATCTGCTTCTGATACTGATATTCTTCCATGATCTTTATCATCAAGTTGTCAAGCTTCACTTCAAAGGACCAGGGCTCTGATACCAATTGTTAGTCCAAAACCGGTGCTGAGAGGGGAGGGGTGAATTAGCACTTTACCAACTTTACACTATTAAAACATTTAACTCAAGTTTGCACTAACTTAATATTCATCAATACAAATAATTACTCTAGAACAATATGCATGCATGAAATGATACACAGTGACACCAAGTTTTATCTCGTGGAAACCCAAATGGGAGAAAACCATAGTGTGAGTATGAACTCACAAAATTTGTACTCTTCTGAAGTACGTCCGGTGATGATCCATCCATGTTAGGAGATTACAAAGACACTATTAGGTGCCACCCGGTTAAGGGATTTTGATTAAGGCATGTCAGTTCCTTTACCCTATTAAAGGTAGCCTTGTTAAAGGGCTTAGGATCATCAATTAATATGACACCCGGTTAAGGGATTTTACAATGGGACCTATTAAATTCCACCCTATTAAGGGATTTTAGTTGCAATGGTTAGAAAGCAACAGAAAGATGATCTGCTAGAGTGGTTACTGATAGCTTGATCAGATGACACTGAAAATCATACTCTATCTGCACCGGTTGTGTCTACTCTGCACAACACTGGTTTCTTGCTTATACCTTCGACGCTGCACTCTATCGATTCATTGATCCTCGGCTCTTCACTCTTCCGGTCCTCTGACCCTCTGCTCTGCACTCTATTTTGTTCCCCCTATGTTCACTTTCCCAGATCTCTTTTCACATGAACAACAACCTCATCAAAATGAATTATGTGAATTTATTACCCTTTGGATATGTCACCAACTTTTCCTCCAAAACATCAAATTCAAAATTTTGTTACCGCGCCATAAATCACTCTCCAAAAGTCATTCCAGGAATATCTGTCAAAATAGTCGTTCATGCCGATAAGTCCACCGATTGACTAGAGAAGATTGCCAGTTTAACTGGATGTTAACTGAACGTTACCAAGTCTGTTAGTTTCAGACGCTGCCGGTGTATCGATCAAAATATACCTAGTCGATTATCTCCTATATACCGGTCTAATAACTACTTACCCGATTATCCTCCTATGTGCTGATATGTTCACTGCTTAGTCGGTTGACCTCCTGTGTGTTAGTCTACTCATTGCTTACCGGTTGACCTCCTATGTGCCGGTCTACTCACTACTTTCCCTATCTACACATTGTTTAGTCGGTTAACCTCTGTATACTAGTCTACTTACTACCAATAGGAAAAGGAACTCTTGTTCTTTACCAGTTACCCATTACTTCTTTGTCGATAGCCTGTGAAGACTTGGAAGACGATGTTTCCAACAATGACAACCATATCATTGACCAGTCATACAAAATACCAACATCAACAACAGTCATGGTGCTCATGGGGTCTGTATTTTCTTTAGATTCTTTCTCTCTATCTGCATCCTGAATTGAAGGATTATTTGACACTTGCTCATCCATGGCCACCTAGGTTTCCTCACTCGAATCTAGGTCCACAACAATTTGGTCTATTTTTGGTTCCTCATTTCTCCTTCTTCTCTTAGAACGGGTGACTCAAACCATTGAGGACCTCAATGGGGATTTCTTTGACCTCTTGGTTTGAACTTCTACAACTTTAGGCCTTGTGGCACCTGCAATATCAACAATTAAATTAGAGGAGGAAGTGGGAATTTGTGTTATAGCATGAAGTGGATGATCTGTTATCTCTTTAGGAGTAATGATTGGCTCCTTTCTAAATTTGTGGTCCCTCAACCACTTCTCCATTCTCATTATAACATTGAAGGACCTGGCTTGGATACTTTCTTCTTCTCTCATGTCCCAATCAATTTTAGAGATGGGTTTCCCTTGAACCTTTACATTGAATTCAAGGTCTAACACATCATCCCCTCTTCTTCTTGTATTCCTACTACATTTATTGACAATCTCATTATAACAATTTGTTGTAAAGTGAACCTTGACCACAATCTCCTTCTAACCTCAAATTCATCGCAACAATTTTCCCAATAGTCTTCTAATTGGGGTTCATGAAAGAAATTTGCATCAACATTTAAATGTTCCACAACATAGCTTCTACTATCAAACTTACGTTAGGCAATGTAGGGTTGTAAATTTAGTTTCTTGAACTCTAATTCTAGGTTCAAGGCATCATAAATAGATTTGAAACTATAATATCCAAGTTCAATTGGGAAGGCTACTCGAGATTTACTCTTTGCCCCTAACATTTTATCAATGTGGACAAGTTGTCTGCAAACTTCAATAAGTATATAGTTATCGAAGGCATACATGGGCAATTTGAATGGTTCACCTTCAAATCTCCCTACTCTGATGTAAGTAAATCTAGGAAATTGAATAAAATAGCTTCCATATATGCTGACTAGCTCCATGGCTTCGGATGAAATTCTTTTGTTTGTGTCTCCCTGCAGTTCAAAGACAAGTCTGCCTATGAAAACATCATTCCATCTTGTAACATTTTTGGCATATCTCTATTGTTGCAGGTGTGGATAATAATCATAAACTATCATGCCATCCACCCAAGGCTCATGATGTAACCCTTGCCACTCTCTAGTGCAAGCCAAAATATAAAATAGATATGAAGACATGTAAAAACTAGACATTCCAACAAAATTACTCAAACCCTCATGAAGCCTTTCAGCAACAACCTGTGCCCAGTCAAGATATTTTTCACTAGCCAACAATACCTGAATGTAAAAATGCATCTAGTCCTCCTAGTAGAAAGCATGTGAATTCCCTTTGAGTCTGTTTAACAAAATCACAATATCCCACACCTTTGTTATGAAATGTTGTCTTGTAAGAGGTTTGGGTAATCGAGAACCTCTTTTTTGAACTTTTAGGAGCCAATTCCTGGTAATGATGCTCTTGTAGGCGCTTCTCTTCTCAGAGAAGAATGCGTATGAAGTACCAATGGACCAATCTTCATATGGCTCCTTATGAGGAATTCCAATTGCAGCCATCATTGTTTCCCTATTGATTTCTACTAACAATTCACCACTAGTGGTCTTAATGCACATGTTACTGGCATCATACTTGTTCATACATTCTATCACCAATTCTAGGCAAGGGGCGGCAGTTGGGAATGTAGTAGCTTCAATCAAGCCACTTTTAACAATTATTTCCATCATTGCGTTATCCCAAGGGTTTCTAGCTCTTTCCAGAAAAATTCCTAAGTCGGCTTGGGCTAAAGAAGTGTCACCCAGTTCTGGAAGTGCATTGGCTAAGCATGATGTGCGTCCAATCTTTGGAAGAGTCGGCCTCATGATGGCTACTTTTTCATTCAACAAAAAATTTCTAGAAAGGACAAAATTCTATTCCAAAATAAAGAATTTTACTATACTGACTTTCGGAGCTAGTAACATAGTGGAGAAGAAATTATCAAACTCACTTGTTGCCACCTTTAAATCTGTGTAACCCTTGAAAGTATGGAGCTAAAATTACCTTCGGCTCCCTTCACTTCTCCAACAATAACAGCTACTAATTTCACAATTTGAGAACTTACATATCAAGAGGTGGAAAAATTGAATAATACCTACGCATGCCTCATAACAATTCATTCAAGTGTGTGAGATAACCCATGATTTGATGGGATTCTAACAACTTTCTTTATTACATATCAACTCCACACAAACGGCTTGAGTTTTCATGATATCTTTCCATAATTAGAATTTTAAAACACAATATGCTTAGAATGATCAATTTGTCATGCCACCTTTGCTTTATTAATGTCTTCGAAGCCAACTTGAAATGAACTTTTGAACCGTGAACTATTTAACAAGAAGTTTAATGGTTCAAGTTCAACATGAGAGAACAAAATGACTACCACCTTGAGGCTCAACACAACTAAACTGGGAATGAGCAAATACTTTAGACAAATATAAAGGAGGACCTTGAACTTTGAACCTTGAACCGCGTTAAGAATGGTTCAAAGGTTCAAGTTCAAAGCTAACTTAACACATTGACCCTCGCTCGCTTAACAACAAAATAGAGCCACGACACACAAAGGCACCGATTGAACCTTGAACCTTGAACCTAGACACAGGTTCAACATACAAGTTCATTGAGATAGAAAAAGTGAATCGCAAAGAAAAAGATACATAGCCAAGGATGGATCAAGCCGAATGGGGAAGGCAACATTAATGACACTTTATTTTGCTCAAGACAAAGACTTTAACTATCGACAAAATAATGGGGTAACACTTTGAAACCTTTATAATATCACTGTTATCATTGATACATTGTTGGGCTATGAACTTAGACTATCTTTTGAAGGTTTTAATCATTGTTATTTCCTTATTGTTTATGTTCACAAAAAAAATCATTTACTATGATCTTACTGTGACTGATTTGAGGTAGATGGATCACTAGGTCTATGCTTCTATGATTGCTCACTGTCTTATGTAAGGAATAGTGCCTTCATTTCACTGAAACACTTTTTCTTTTCAAAAATGATTCATGAATAACTTTATATAATGTATGTTTGTCCTTCCTTGTCTTTGCATTCTTAGTGGCTTCCCTTGTGATAGTGATAGGTGCTTGGAATTTATAAATTCTTGTGAGCTTTGATTGCTCTCTATTCATCATTGTATCTCTGCTATATATAATGATGGTGCTCTATATTTTTTTATTACCATTTGCCTCTATGGTAGCCAAAACTCCAAACTATGTCCCTGACTACATCTTCTTGACTATATATGCTTGCATCTCTTCTTATAACTGTTATGTGACTGTGAGACATTCTCTGAATTGTGCATTAGGTCTAAGAGATGTTCTTCTTCTATTGTCATAATTGTCCATGATTTTGAGATCATTGATAAGGGGTTTCTTTATAATAAAAACTGAGACCTTATCTTAGGACTATATTTTGTTCTTTATTCTTCAAGATTGTTGACAAAGCTTTGGCGATACTCCCTGTTATGATGTGAGTATTCAAGATCTTGTGAAGATTGCTTTTATGACTGTCTAATCTAGGACCATGACTATATTTCAGCAAAAATATTATCACTGAAATCTTAATCACTGTTTAATCTTCTTTTTACTGTCAAAAATTATCCTAACCATCTTTCTGCAATCCTATTGAATGCACTCTTTCTTATGAACTAGAACTATTCTTATCAACTAACTATAATGCCTTTTGCTATTACACAAACTGTTATAATGTATTTGTGTTTAAAATATGTCATTGATAAATGGTCGCAAGTTTTATTCATTGTCTTTATCTAGCATTCAGTCAAGTATTTAGACTGTGATATCTCTTCTTGAATCTCAGACTCTTCTTTATGGCAGGGTTCAGATTTACAATTTCATCATCTTTAAAAACATTTATTCTTCACTACTTAAAGCCTTGTTGTGATAGTCACTATATAATCAGCTCATCAAGCCTTCTAAGACTGCCCTGAGATTGTATTCTCAAAGGTCTTATATTAATTCCACCTTATGGTCATCTGCATATCAAGGACTGTGACTAGTTGTTTTTTTTTGTAATCTGCCCTTTATGATCTATGTTGCTCATATTGTCTGTGACTTGACAGGGTTGCTTATAGTTTTAGACCTTTCTCTATGGATATCTTCTTGTGGACTGAGATTCTCATGACTACAATTCACTTCACAATTACTAATATATAATCCTTTCATAAATGAATGAATGCTCTTTGTTTGTCACTGTTCCTTAGACCTGAGACAAGGCTTGGAGTATATCTTATTTTCATTTTTTTGAACTAAAGTTTGTGATCTTTATGTTTGATAGTTTGGTAATAATGGCTAATATCAACAATATTGTTCTTAGACTGTTATGAGAATGGAAATGGTTTTCACTATCACTACTATCTTATACAAGGCACTGTCATTTTCATGATGCTTATGCTTTAGGAGATGCACTTTTATCTACTAGTACACTTACTGTCATCTGATGATTTGATCTCATTATGTGTCAGTGTGTGTGCTAATAGGTGCAGGTACAACTCCTTTGATGGCTAATATAATGATTTATATTCTCTATCTGACCGTTTTGACATCACTACTCAATATGTTGGGCTCTACCCTTGTGGGAGCCCATTTTACTCCACATAGTTGATATTCATGAAATATAATGATAAACCTGTATCTGCATACTGAACACACATATTAGATAAAACATGATATTTGTTGATATCTCATGGCACCTTATCTGCATTGATTCCTTTGCTTTTGATTGTGATACTCTGATATTTGAAAACATATATTTTGATATTCTTATGTAGATAGACTATGTACTCTGATGAGTTTGAGTCTGACAGTATGTTTATCCTCATTTCTCTAACATGATTTTCAATTATCTTGCTGGTATTGATGAAAAAGGAGTGGGAGTAGCTGGAGATGGATGAGCAGATGAAAACTCAAGCACTCCTTCAAGCTCAGGCTCATCATTTCAGGCAATGACAGGTCACCCTACTATTACATTTATGCTTTCATTTGTCTACATATTCTATTTGTATAACTGTATGAGGGTGTATGTTTGTAGCTAGTCAGCTATTCCCATAGCTTGTGTGGGACACCTTACACATTTTTTCATAATAAAAAGTTATTTCTATGCAATCTTTTGTTACCATTTGTCTAAAATATTTGCATATATGAAATGAATTTTGGTCTTTAGAACATAACATACAAAATTAAGAACTTATGAAAAAAAATTGTGTACCTTCCTCCAATTGCAATGTGTAAGGCCTGTTTAGGCCACCAAAATTTAGCTAGTGCGAAATTTTGGTAATATTAGATCTATCATATTTTCATTATCCAGATGACATGTATGATGTGAATGTATGGATTTTTAAGTGGATTTTATATTTGCAAAGATGATTTTTAAGGTTTAATATGTTAAGGAAAATATATGGTATGTATTTCTATGGTAAGAATGGGTTTAGGGTGTATTGGATGAAGATAATTGCAGGTTAACGCTTTTGGTAGTTAGGTTAGAACTTTTGATCAAGGACTCACACATTTTGTCACTCAGGACAACACTTTTGTGTCTCAGATTTGCACTTTTGTGCTATAGGTTAGCGCTTTTGAGTTAAAAGATAGCACTTTCGTTAGATTAGCACTTTTGTTCAATTTCCAGGCAATTGTTTTTTAAACTTTAATATGCTAACAAACTTTTGTGCAAGTCCGAATGTTCAAGAATTGGGAATGTTCAAGGGTTATTTTGAAGTAAAATTCATGCATTTCCTCACATAGTAAATTAGGAGTTTATTTTGGAGAGTAAAATATCATATCTTGTTCATCTAGTTTAACTAGGAGGATAATCAATAGTATGCAACTTGCATTTGAATGTCTTTTTTAAAGTAGTTGCAAGTAGATTTTACAAGGCTTAAAATAAACCTTTTTCTTCTGTGCTTGTTGAAGTAGTAGGCGAGTATGCTCTCACCCTCATATGGTGATCAGAAAACCAGACCTATTTCCTTCATGTGTAACCTTTAGAGGGCCTGCCTTCCCGAGTTACCTTAAGGGGGCCAGTGAGAGGGAAAAGACCCAAGTGGAAATGGGATAATATCAAGTCCTTCCGATCCACTCTAAATAAATCATATTTGTGATGAAAGTCATAGACAACATGTGTTGATTAGTTCATACGAACACTATGTTTCCCCATAAACCCTATGGAGTGTAACCTCTATAGGTTGGGAACCCTCTATATTTATAGAGTTTAAAGTGTCACATGTATGGCCACATGATCAGAAGCCCTTACTAAATATATTTTGTAAAGTTGTCAAAATCCTTTTAATTGTTGGCGTAGGAGGTCGGACCTTTGAAGGGCTCACACACATATGATTCTTAGTAGAGATATGAAGTTGTTGGCATTCTACACTCTTATGAGAATAGTTGATGTTGTCATTGATGGCAACCAACTGGCAACTCATTGGCAATTGGTTTCTACATGCCCAACATCAAAAACTTCATACACCGGTAGACACCGGCACCAGCAGGCACTTACACTGATACTTAGATTACATCGGCAACAAAGCATACCAGCACTCCAGCCGACACGAGATAAACTTTTGTTTATTGTAATATAATTACATACAATTATCTTTTGTAATCCGACATGGTATATTGTAAAAGACTCATATATGTATGAGATCTTATAGGTCATTTTGAGAGTAGATGAGATGATATGTATGGTAGAAAATAATTGTTTAGTGGTAGCAAAGGTTTTTGGTTAAGGTATCTATCCGAGCTTAAACCGGTAATGAACCAGGCATTAGAGATGTTGTTTTGAGCAGTACATTGTATTGGATTTAACTATCCTTTTTGTTGTCAGTGTGACTCTTCATTGAGCAGTGAACTCTAGGTTGTTGGCCTCCCTACATGTGCAGGCCCCTTATTGTAAGTAGTATTTGTATGCGGGAAAAGTGGGCTGATAGAACTCAATATGTGAAAATATGACTAAATGACTTGTCCACACACACACACAGGACTTCTTGGTGCAAGATATGGAGTGATGAAGTATCACTCAGCTTCCCAAGGTTGGTCCCATGGTTCTCTATCTTACAATGTCCCTCAAACCAATGTTTTTGCTCTCAGATCACTGAGCAAAATGATTTAGGGATGGCAAATGCAAGAACGAGAGATGCTTTGATAGATTTTAGTATGAGATGCATCCTAAGCTATGCATGATTCTAGAAATGCAATAAACTAGATGATAAGATGACAAGGTTAGTATGAGTACTATCCTAATATGATATATTTAGTCTATGATTGAGCTAAATGATAAAGAAAATATTCTAAACATGCATATTTAGACTAATTCCTGATTTAAAAGAGGCTAAAATGATGAGCATAAATGATATATGAAAGCTTGAATGTATTTGAGCATAAGTGTGATACTACAAATTTGGATGATTATAAAATGGAGGAATGAGAGCTCTATTTATAGCACAAATAGGGCAATGGATGGTCAGGATTGAAAGATTCAATCAAGGGTTGAGTTTGAAAGTTGGGGATCCATGTTTGCAATTTGCACCAATGAAATGGTGACAAGTGTCAACATAGGGTTGGGTTGAGAGAAGGGGTTGGAGGCATTAAAGGCCTGAGAAGACCTCATGGTTATCTAGAGGGTAAGGGTCAAGCTTAAATTAGGATTACCCACTGGATTAAGAGTTAATCCAAGGATAAACCTTTGTGCAAATGATTAAGAGATAATCATGGTCAAAGCATTAAAGTCCTGATGAGACCCTTGGGTTGGGTGGAGGTTGAGTTAAAACAAATGTTTTAACCATGTAAGAGGGTTTGAGTTAACCATTAATGGTTATTGAAGACTTTGGGGGATTTAGTGGTTGAAGGTTGGAAGCCTTAAATGGCTATCAAAGACTTTGAGGAATTAAGTGGTTGAAGGTTGGAAGTCTTTAATGGTTATCAAAGACTTTGAGGTTTGAGAAGTGACTTCCCTTTGCTTAGGGATGTGACAAAGTTTAGAATGATGGGTTAGGGTAATTAGAAGCGATTAGAAGAGTCTAGAAGGGATTAGAAAGGGGTTTAGGATTTTGCAAGTGGATGGAGGGATAATAGGATTTAAGTAATTTAATTCAATTTGGTTGCAATTTGGAGAAATTGAATAAATTAGATTTATTCAATTTTAGGATAACTATTTAATTAAATTTGAATTTAATTAAAAGTGGATAGGGGGGTTTTATTGAATAAAATGATTTATTCATTTAAATGGGTATAGTGAATTTTATTTAAATAAATTGAGTAATTTACTTAATAAAATAGAAGAATGTGGATAATTTAATTAAATTGGATTTAATCAAATAGAGAAATGAACATAAAATATTCATTTAGGAATATGGTCATTTTTATATGTCTACATTTTGCCCCTCTTTGAAGTGACGTGTGTGCACATGTTATTTCAAAGAAAATGATGCCTTATCATGATTTATGATCAAATGTAATTTTTGTGTCGCTCTTTTGATTTGCAAGTCATGCCCCGGATTTGATTTGATGGTGATGCCCCATCGGAAGATGAAGGTCAACAGGTTAGCACGTAGGGTTAACCTAGCGTATAGGGGTTGCAGGGGTTCGCATAGGTAAGGGGGTTTAGTGTGTAGGGTTAACCTAGTGCATAGGGTCAAACGGGTAGCGCCTAGGAGGTGTAGATTAGCGCGTAGAGTTAGTCTACCGCATAGGGTAAATAGATTAGGCATAGGAAAGACAGCCTAGCGCGTGGGGGTTTTTAGCGCATTGGGTATCTATTTTAGCGCATCTGGAGAATTTTTACGAGATGAGCCGATTTGTAAATTTGATTGCTTTGTCTGTCATGATTTTATGGATTTGTCCAATATGAGCATCGGTATAACTTGTTTTGATTTGCGATTTTTTCAAGTTATGTATAGATATCAATGTGATGTTTTGATCAAAATATGAGTTGTTTACGTTTTCTGTTTCAAGTTCAATGTGTGAAGCCTGAGTTGTGTTACAAGCCGATATGGGTTGGAAACTTGATTTGTGTTACAAGCTGATATGGGTGGGAAACTTGAGTTATTTTACAAGTTTATGTGATTGTGGAGACTTGAGTTGTGTTACAAGTTTTGATATGGTTTTTGAGAACTTGATTTGTTTTACAAGTTGATATGAAATGATAGGATTTTGAACTTTGATGTAGATGAGCAAATTGTTTCATGTTTGTTGATGTAAGTTTGATTTTGATATCTTTGATTTGATGTGGAAACTAATATTGGATTTTTTTTGCTTGTTGATAGGAGCAATTGGGCATGGTTCAGTCGTGGGAGAGATTTCCCAGATTGTGGACATTGATACCACAGTTGTCGCAGGCCGATCTTGATATCATTAAGAGATGTGGTTTGACTTCCCTCTTGGATATGCCACAATTCACTATGAACCGAGGGTTACTGACAGCTTTGGCAGAGAGGTGGCATAGCGACACCAACACCTTCCATTTTGCCACTGGAGAGATGACAGTCACACCAGAGGATTGTTATAGGATCTTGTGCACTCCTGTAGTAGGTGCACTACTACCATATGAGCAGTCGGAGGAGGGTGGCACAGAGGCACTGCGCTGCATTTTCCAGGATGATACAGTCCATGGCTATGAGATCCCATGGCAGGAGTTTCTAGACCTGGACTACACACCACTGCCATCCGTACTAGCAGGGTTCATTGGTGGATTCCTTTGTCCTGATCGTAGGTCAAAGAGATTTTCTATGGGATGGGGGCTGGTTTTGGAGGAGATGGTTACACAGGGGCAGAGGTTTGCATGGGGGTCAGCTATGTTGGCCCATTTATATAGGGGTCTGCATGAGGTAGTATACCTCGGTTACGGTAGTTTGTCAGCTGGCGTGACTTTATTACAGGTATGGTGCTGGGAGTACATTCCAGCAGCGAAGCCATTAGTAGATAGAGACAGGCCTATAGGTGCAGCATATGCCTATGGATATAGGGGTCTAGTTCTCCAGCATAAGCTGGGCAAACTAGAGCATTGGAGAAGAGTGCTAGATGACATAGATATAGTCACCTGGCGACCATATACAGGATGTGAGGTGTGGGCCAAGGATGGGCTGGAGATGCCCTTTGTATTTATGACTAGGTACCTGATCGGGGGGACCCCATTCGTTATAGAGAGGTTTGTGGTGACCCAAGTTTTGAGGCAGTTTGGGCGCCAGCAGGGTATTCCATAGGGAGCGTGCCTATATGCACGGCGACAGCAGGATGTAGCGGATTGGGGGCCAACCATTGATAGTGCAGTGGTGGTGGAGGAGTTTGTGGGGTTGGCTGGGCAAATATGGGATTATGCCCCTAAGATTCAGGATGCGGGCATGACGGATGAGTTTGCTCGATTGTTTGCTGCACGGGCGGTGGCCAAGATATCTGATCCTGAGGAGATGAGGCCATCGTTTGATTCGAATGAGGAGGAGGGAGATGAGGGAGATGATGGAGATGATGGGGATGATGGAGGAGATGGACGAGGGAGAGGAGCTAGAGGGAGGCGGGGAGGTAGAGTGAGGAGAGGAGGTAGGGGTCTGGAGAGAGCAGTGCGATAGGGGAGGATAGATAGAGGGAGAGGTGGATTGGCTATCGGAGCCAGTGGAGAGGGGAGAGTGGGGGAGGTGCTAGCTGCAGTGGGGGGTGATGATGAGCCTAGTTGACCAATGTAGAGGAGGAGGATGGATGTACTCCCACCTCCAGCACCGAGGATAGGCCGAGTGGGAGGGGTTCCTCCAGCACAGGTACCACTATGGGTTCGGATCCCTGGTCATATGGAGGATGCACAAATCCGGACCTTGCAGATTACTGTATAGCAGTTGCAGGCACAGATTTTGACCTATCAGCGACAGATTTCTCAGTTGACCACTGAGCGAGATACCGAGATAGAGCAGAGGGGATGAGCAGAGGAGGTGGTGTTGAGCATGCAAAGAGCAGCGGCGGTTGGTCCGATGAGAGACACCCTGAGAGAGTTGGCGCTGAGAGCTTAGGAGGTGGAGTATTATAGGTGGCACTATGAGGCTGTAGTACCCAGGGACCAGCAAGTACAGAGCTTTGCACAGTCGAGATCTAGTCGATCTTGAGCTACTGGGTCACGGTCTGAGAGCCAAGGTGTTACGGGGCCACCGAGATAGGATCCTCCTGGAGATCCAGGGGCGAGTGCATCTGGAGCTAGACCATCTCTGTCAGGGGATAGTCATACTTGAGAGACATAGTCTCTATTGTATTTTTGATCATTGTTATTCTTTGTACAAGACACAGTGTTGACACATTTTGTACATTTGGATCATTTTGAGATATATATATTCAGTGTCATTTGCTTTGATCATGTGATGTGTTTATATGGATGCATGTTATGTGGGCTATTTTGTTACTTTATGATGATGCAATGTTTAAATATATGATGCAATGTATGATGCAGGATGTATGCTTTTATATGCTGTGAGATGTATTGAGATGTATTTTAAAAATGAGATGTATGATTTGATATGCTGCTAAATGTATTATGAATTACAAACATGTTAAATGATATGCAATTAATTGTAAAATGATATGCAACTAATTGTAAAATGATATGTAACTAATTGTCTTTGGAGCATCCTCATTTTGCCTTTGCCATCCGATATAGCCATTTGTTTGCTTTCTTTGTAGATATCATCATTGAGCATTGATTTGTTTAAGATATGTTGAAAATTTATACAAGCATAATGGTATAATTGAACCATGATGACCTGAGAAAAATTTACATGATATTTGATTTTGCAAGATAGCACAAGCGTCAAGGTATAATTGAACCAGGACGACCTGAGTGCGTATTGCATAAACAGACAAGATTAGATCATTTGTATGCATGAAGCGGAATCAGGCCTTTAGTGATATTCGATGTATCACGTCTCAAGGCATGTATTCACACAGTACAAGCGATCGCCTCCCAGACAGAAGACTAAGAAAATATTGGAAGTTCCCCATGACCTCTAGCTGTGAAGCATTTAGTGAGACAAGGAAGAAAATCCAATAATTCAAAAATTTCAAAATGCAAAACTAGTCAAGACTTTATGCTATAGTGCAACATTCAGTACTTCATAAAATCATCCATTCTTGGTATTTTTGTGATTTGTTTTGTTTGGTTTTGCGATGAAGTATAGTTTTGGTTTGTTGGATGTCATGCTGTTGAGTTTTGCAAATAGACTTGATGTCTTGAATGTTTACCCTATTTAGATGATTGGAATGCCCCTAGCCGAGTGTCCCTCTTGATGTGAATATGTACAGTGATTTCCAAGCCATGGTGGATTCATGGTAAGAGGATATATATAGACAAATCAGGATAGTGACTATGCTAAGTATGTCCTGAATGGATATTTGCTAAGTGTCGGGCGATGGGCGATAGTGTTTGTATGGATAAAATGGCATGGATATAGATGGAGGAGCCATTATTTTACAAGAGTGCCTGTTTACCAGGTTTTCACCATTTGT
Source organism: Cryptomeria japonica (assembly GCF_030272615.1). NCBI lineage: Eukaryota > Viridiplantae > Streptophyta > Pinopsida > Cupressales > Cupressaceae > Cryptomeria > Cryptomeria japonica. The sequence continues at coordinate 22,862,125 of NC_081406.1, forward strand.
TTTTATTATACTTTGTTTTTGCTTTTTCTATAATTTTTTTTTTTTTTGGATTTTTTTTTGCTTATTTTGGCTTTTTCCGTGCACTAGGCCACTTAAGTGTAGTACCTTTTCAGAGGAATGTTGTTAGTTGGTTCATTAAGCACATTGCCTTCTGAATTTGTTAGCTGATAGGCACCTGATCCATAAACTGATATGATGACATAGGGACCTAACCAGTTAGGTTCAAATTTCCCTTTCTTTTCTCGATCTTGCTGATTTCTTGGATTTTCTTTGAGGACTAGGTCACCAACCTTGAAGTTGCAGGGAATGACCTTGTGATTGTAGCTCCTGCACATGCGCTACTGATATGCTTTGAGATGAGTGTAAGCATGCTGACATCTTTCATCTAAGAGTTCAAGTTCTTCTAGTCGGTTAACTCGATACTCTTCATCTGGGATTAAGCCTTTCAAAGAGACTCTGAGAGATGGGATTTCTACCTCTAGGGGTAAAATGGCTTCTGATCCATATACCAATGAGTATGGCGTGGCTCCTATAGGTGTACAGATGCTAGTTCTGTATGCCCAAAGTGCTGGATTGAGTTGTATGTGCCAATCTTTGCCTGCATCATTTATTGTTTTCTTGAGGATTTTCAGTATTGTCTTGTTAGATGCTTCTGCTTGACCATTGCCCTGTAGGTAGTATGGTGTAGAGAACCTATGTTGGATTTTAAATTTTTCACATAGTTCCTATACATCTTGGTTTTTGAAAGGTCATTCATTATCTGTGATGATTGAACTTGGAATACCATATCTGCAGATCAGATAATTTAGGATAAAAGAGGCAATTTGTTTCCCGGTCACTGTGGTCATGGGAACTGCTTCTATCCATTTGGTAAAGTATTTTGTTGCTGTTATAATGAACTTGTGTCCATTTGAAGATGAAGGATGAATTTTGCCAACTAAGTCTAGTCCCCACTGACAAAAGGGCCAGGATGTTGTAAATGGTTGCAGTTCCTGTGTTGGTGCATGTATCAGATTGCCATGGAACTGGCATTTAGGACATTTCTTAGCGAAATGATATGAGTCTTTCTCCATTGTAGGCCAGTAATATCCCATCTGTAGAAACTTTTTAGAAAGAGTAGTACCACTTGAATGTGTGCCACAAATACCTTCGTGAAGCTTGTGTAAAGCAGAATCAGAATCATTACGATCAAGGCAACGAAGAAGAGTACCATCTAGACCTCGACGATACAAAGTATCAGCGGTAAGGGTGTAACGGGCAGCTTGTCGGATAAAGTTAGATTTTTGGTTACGGGATTGATCAATGGGTAAGATATTGTGCTTGAGGTAGTCGTATATTGGTCCATATAATGGAGAATCTGAACCAGTCAAGGCATAGATAACTTGGGATTCAGAGTGGTCATAGGTGGGGGAGAACAGTTGCTCTACCAAGAACTCATAACGACTCTGTTGCTCTGGAATTTGTAGTAGTGAAGCGATAGTAGCCATTGCATCGGCTGCTTTGTTGTTCAATCTTGGTATTTGCTCGAAGGTGATGTGTACAAAATACTGTTTGAAGTCGTCCACCATTCGCTTGTAGGGTAGTAGCTTGTCATCCTTTGTTTGATAGTTGTTGTTAATTTGATGGATGACCAGTTGCAAGTCTCCATAGACTTTTAACTCTGTGATTTTCCATTCTACGGCCATTTTGATGCCTATAACCAGTGCCTCATATTCAGCCACATTATTTGTGCATGGAAACATAAGCCTATATGATCTTGGTATAGTGTGTTCTTCAGGAGTGATGAACAGAATGCCAGCACCAGAACCATGTTGGGTATAGGATCCGTCAAAGTACAGGGTCCATTGTTTAGTAGAAAGAGCAAGAACATCCCTGTTCAGAAATTCAATCTCCATGGTGTGTTTGCCTAGTAGTGGTGCTTCAGCCAACTAATCTGCAATTGTTTGTCCCTTGATGGCTCATCTTTCTGTGTATTGGATGTCAAATTCATTGAGAATCATGACCCATTTAGCCAATCAGCCTGTAAGAGCTACCTTGCTAAGTAGATATTTGAGAGGATCAATTTTTGCAACTAGCTTGATGGTGTGTGCTAGCATATAATGTTGGAACTTCTGAGATGCGAAGACCACTGTTAGGCAAGCCTTTTCAATGAATGTATAGTTGAGTTCATAGCCATTCAATGTCCTACTGATGTAATATATGGCGCATTCCTTCCCTTGTTGATCTTCTTGTGCCAATAGTGCCCCCACCGATATATCTGTTGTTGAGATATATAAAATAAGAGGCTTTCCTGCGACTGGTGGTACCAAAACTGGTGGATTCATCAGGTACTGTTTGATTTGGTAAAAAGATTTTGCACACTTGGCCTCCCATTTGAATGGTACATTTTTGTGTAGTAAATGGTTAAATGGTAGACTTTTATCTGCTAGCTGAGCAATGAATCGCCTGATTGATTGAAGTCATCCTTGTAGAGATCTGAGTTGGCTGATATTCTTTGGTGGTGGCATGTCCATAATGGCTTGTACCTTTGCGGGATCTACTTCAATACCTTTAGCTGAGACAATGTAGCCTAGTAACTTGCCTGATGTAACCCCGAAGACACACTTCTTAGGGTTGAGCCTGACTTGGAATTTCTCCAATCGATCAAAGATCTTTGTTAGGATGCCAAGATGTTCTACTCTGGTGAAGGATTTAGCTAGTAAGTCATCCACATAGTCTTCCATAAATGTATGCATCATGTCATGGAATATTGTGGTCATTGCTCTTTGATAAGTGGCCCCTGCATTCTTTAAGCCAAAAGGAATAACATTCCAATAGTACGTTCCCCAAGGACAGGTGAACGCAGTTTTATCTTGATCTTCTGGGGCTATTTTGATTTGATTATAGCCTAAGAAACCGTCCATTAGTGAGAGCATTGCATGGCCTGCTGTGAGATCTACAATTATGTCGATACTGGGCAGAGGAAAGTCATCCTTTGGACAAGCTTTGTTGACGTCTCTGAAGTCAATGCAGATTCTGATACTACCATCTGGTTTTGATACTAGAACAATGTTGGAAATCCATTCTGCATAGTCAATGGGTCGGATGAATCTGACATCTAATAGTTTCTTTAGTTCAGTTTTGACCATGAGTGCCACCTATGGATTCATCTTTCGTAGCTTTTGCTTTACTGGTTTAACTCCTAAAGAGATGGACAAGTGATGCATGATTAAGTGTGGATCCACTCTAGGCATATCAGCATATGACCAAGCAAAGTTAATTTGTTGTTCTTTAAAGAAAATGATGAATGTTGATCTTTCTGCCTCCTTCAGAGATTCTGCAAGGTGTAGGTTTCGGACTGCTTCCGTGGTACCAATGTTGATTGATTGAGTGGGCTCAATCAATATGCGTGATCACTCATGAAAGTGCTCAGGAGGAGTGTCAAGTCTCCCACCATTAGGTGCCTTAAAAAGGTTTTCACCCTCAGATGCATCCTTTATTTTTACTTTTTTGTGATCTAGAGCTGCCATTGATTGGTTTTCAGCAGTAGATCCTTTATTTGGTTCATTTTTGCGACTGAGAGACTTGGCACTCCCTGTTTTGTAGACATCATTATTGTGTTCACTGGTAGAGCCTGTTTCTGGATTTACGGTACATAGGTAATGGATAATAGATTCATCATCTGGGAAAATTGGTATATTATGGATTTCAAGTTCATCCTAGTCGATGAGGTCAGGAAAAACAAGTGGTAAGGAATCATTAGGTTGATCAAGTTCGGCTACTGTGAGTGTTAGGATAGAGTTTTCATCGTGATTATTCTTGGTTTTAAAGAGGTTCATAATTTTGTCGAGGTCTTTGATGGTATTATCCTCTACATAGACTTGTTCATAATGTTCCTGTTCGCTTTTCGTGGCATCATAGATATTCGGCTGTCCAAATTCAAGAGGTCTATCTCTTGCGTTATGTTCTTCTTAAGAAAGAGATATAGAATCAGTATCATCAGGGATATCTGTAGTAGCATTGGAGCAGGTACCCCATTCATATTCATTGGAATCTGTCTCATAGGCATCATCCTAGATTCTATCTATTCTGTAAACTGGTATGTTGTATGGTGAAAACAAATCTTTGACGATAGATACCATTTTGATAGTTTTTGTTGATTCTGTGTCAGATCCGTCTTCTACTTTTTGGATTTGTTCATAAACTATGCTTCCTCGGGGAGGAATAACAGTATCTGGAGATGGTTTTATTTGTTTTTGAGACATTGGTGTTTGAATATGAGCTACTGCTACAGATAGGGCCTTCTTATGACTTAGAAGCTTTCCTTGATGCAACTTCTAATATTGACGTTCCCGTTCCTTGCGGATTGTTTCGGCTGATTCAAAGAGTGCTTCCTGCCAGGATTCTTCTTTGTACTTCATCTTTACTTTCCATTGAGGTTTGGTAGTTAGGTGTGGTAGCCGTTTCAATAGGAATGTGAGTTTAAAATCCAATCCTGCTTTGTTTTTGCTAGGTTGTGAAGGAAGATCTATAGGTTCAGTGACTCCTTCTTTGCGTTTCCCAATAGGTCCTTTACCGTCATATCCCATTTGCTTCATGATTAAGTAGCCTTTTCCATACAAGTGTGTTGGTAGAACAATGTCAAGAGTGGCTGCTCTATGATCTTCTTTCTCATCTTTGTATAACCAGCTAAGAATGTCCTTGTCATCTGATTCATGTGCTAGAGTACCCAATTGGATGAAGGTACCATCAAATTTGGTGATGGGCTGAGTAACCAAATGTGTTGATGTAGTAGGCAATCCATGAGATCTAGGTGATGTTGGCAATTTAGCCAAACATAAAGGCTCCAAAGAGTATTCTCCCATACCTTGGTCTTTGATTTGCATTTTTTGTTTGAAGTCTCCCCATAAGGAGTCGGATTTTGCTGTGTGTGGATCTGATGTTGAAGATCGCTGCTTTTCTCTATTATGAGGAACCAAACTGTCTTGGGCTACCTCCATTGCGTTGCAATGTTGAAATGGATTGTGATCAGCAGATATGGATATTTCGTGCCCATCATAAGGAAACTTGACACACTGGTGATATGTGGAAGGTACTGCTTGCATTTCATGTATCCAGGGTCGCCCTAACAAAATATTGTAGGTAAGGTCTATGTCCAAGACCTGACATATAGTATCCTTTTGTACTGGTCCTACTTGAATAGGTAATATCATTGTTCCTTTAGAGGACCTTTCCTCATCATCATATGCTTTTATGGTAATCTTCTTGCAGGGATCAATAGATTCTTCTAAGAAGCCTAATGCACGAATAAGCTTTAAAGTACATATATTAATGTCAGCTCCTCCATCTATTAGGACTCTTTTTACTCGGTGTTTGCAAACAATGACTTCAATATGAAGAGGAGTATTATGCGGATGGATTAAGGAAGCATCGTCATGTTCTGAGAAGGTGAGGTTATAAGGTCCTGTCATATGGGCGACCATGGCTTGAAATCTGTCTGTATCCAAATTTTGAGGTACATTCATTTCCAATAGCGCTTGCTCCAATATGTCTTTGTGCTTTGGTGATAGTTTCAATAATTCCAAGATAGATATCTGAGTTGGAGTCTTGCATAGTTGGCTAACCAAGTCATATTTTATTTTTGGTGTGATAGTTGTAGGTGCAGTATGTCCCTTCAAGACATATTTCTAAGTTCGGGTTGTTACATTGACAGATTCATGATCATGCTGATCTCGGATGGTGATGACATTTACTTGATGCTCTTCAGCTGATATGTGGTTGATGGTGTTTTTGTAGATGTCATTAATACGAGCTCCGCGTGTATCATCTGAAGTTGATGCTCCATCTTTGTTGTAATTTGGGAGAGGATTTTTGAAGGCTCTGTGATCACCATTTGTTTTAAGACCATCCACCGTTAAGTCACCTTGATCAATCATGTCCTGTACTATGTGTTTCAATCTCATGCATTCGTTTGTTCTATGACCCTTGTTGCGATAGAAATCGCAATAGTGTGAATCATTCCACCAAGGTGGTTTGATTGGGGGTTCATAGTTGCTGATTGGAGGCAAAGAAAGAATCTTGTTTGCCAAAAGTTCTCTGAATGCGGATTCTAGTGATTGCCCTAGTGGCATGAAGATACGCTTTTGGAAATTATTCGTGTTGTTGTGTGAATTGTTGTTAGGTCCTGGATTCATGTTTTTGCTTTGAGTATCGTTGGTGTTGTTTGTGTTGAGTTGTCCTTGATCAGTGTTTTGTGCATATGTGTTAGCATTTGGATTAGCATTTTTAGGATTTTTCGTGTTTTGAGGATTTTCGGATAATGCAAGCACTGGTTGCTTAGATTTTGGATCATGTGTTTCATTGGTGCCTTTGTTTTTGTTTCGAGTCCAAAATCAAGATTTGTCAAGGTTGGTGTTGTTCTGGTTGTTGTAATTTGACGAGTTGGTTCCTTCTTTGTAAAATTTGAGTGTTCCCTTTTTGACACAAGCTTCTTCCACTTGAATGCCATTTTCAATTAATTTAGCAAAAGATGGTATGCATTGAAGTTTTATTCTGTAACTCATTTCACTATTTAAGTTATCGATGAAGATTTCCATTTTCTCCTTTTCAGGAATATCTCGAGGATATCTAGAGACCATGCGTCGCCAGCATTGAAGGAATACCATGAATGTTTCATTGTTCTTTTGCTTAGTGTTGCAAACATCTAGCATGGTTATAGCATGTTGAATGTTATAGGAATAGTGGGTTATGAATTTGTTAACCAACTCATCAAATGATCTCATAGGCGGTGTAATTTTGGATAACCATTCCATGGTTTGCCCTCGCAAGCTTCTAGGGAATAACCTCATCAAATAGGTGTCATCATGAGAAAATTCAAGGCTTAGTGTGCAAAATTCTCGAACATGGTCTCGGGGATCACTTTTCCCATCATATTTATCAAATTTGGGAACGTATAAGTTTGGTGGAAAAGGCACCATGTTCAATCCTCTATCAAATGGATAAGAATAGATTTCGTTCAAAGAGTACCGCACTGTTGTCCCTTGTTGCATATCCTGTATTTGCCTTTGCAACATTTGTATTTGTTGAGTAAGGGCAGCTAAAGGTATACTTTCTTGGTGAGGGAAAAGTTCTTCCCTTGTATTTGTTCTCAGCTGAAAAAGTGTGGTGAATGGTATATGTTGCTCTGGTGTTTCTAGTTCGGGTATACGCATTTCTGGTATGCATTGTTCTGGAATGCATTGCTTAGGTATGTGTTGTTCAAAGTTACGAGTTTCTTCTTCTCTTTGTTGTTCTTGGTATGCATATTGTTGAGATCCCATTTTAAAGATGTTTGAGTCTAAATCTTCGGGGAGTTTAATGCCTTTACTTGTGAGCATGAGCAGATATTTTTCTTTGTCATTTTCCATGAGCCTTTCTACAAGCTTTTGGAATGAAGGGTTTTCCTGACATTCCTGAAGAAGTGCTTCAGTAATTTCAGGTTCTTCTGAGTGTGGAACTTCAAAAGGATTTGATAATCTTCGATTCATACTAGACTCAGTATGTGTCTCGCTTTGTTGGTTCTTTTGAGAGTGAGTAACAGGCATTTTAGTAGAAACTTTCGATGACAAAGGGAACAAAATCCTCTTCGATGTGTTGCTTGGGGGTGGGTGGTTCTGATTGAGATGTGTTATACATGATGCACTCGTCGGACAATAATGTTGTATTGATCTTTCCGCTATGGTTTATGGTTTGATTAAAAGCAGACTTTTGACAATATGCTCTTGTTTTCGAGGGTTCCTTGTCAAATTCACTAGATTTATTTTGGATATAACGTTTGATGTGATAAAGGAATACCCGATGAGATTTGAAGAGTTGACGATTGATGTATAAGAACTTGTTTCTCTTGATGAATTTGGAAAAACTAGGTTGTTGTTTCTTCAACGTGATGTTACGATAAAGGCTCTTTCTTCTCAGAATAAGGGGATTAGTCATGCATGAGTGATCAATGGTTTCCTTTGATTGGTTTGGATTCAGTTGATTCTTGTTTTTGAAAATTTCAAATCTTACTCTATCAAGGTGAAGGTTTAGATGCCCATTCATGACAAAGTGTGTCAAATGATATGGATTAAAAGCCTCCCGATCTGGAAACTTGATTTGACAATTTGAGAATTTTAAACAAGTGTTTTGAGATAAAAATCCATAAGATGGTAAAAGATTCTGTTGATACTGATGATGAAATTTCCAGATTATGATAGGAGAGACATCCTTTATAGCACGATTCGTTTCAGATTCTAACAACGTTTGTTTTGACACAAATTTTGGTTGAGAAATAGTTTTAATGGTTTGTTTGTCACTCTGTTTTGATGAAAGATGATGTTGATGAAAAAAAGGCTTTAAAAAAACATTTTTTGAAAATTTTAAAATTTTTCTCGGTTTTGCTTTCTGTTTTTCTGTTTGGGATCACGCGCTAGAACAGAGTCTATATGCGCTATTGAAATTTCTCTATGCGCTAAAAGAATAACCACACGCGCTAGGCTGCCTCCAGACACGCGCTAAAGTTTTTGGATTGTTAAAATTGTTTTTCCAGCTGTTGAAAAAGATATGCGCTATCCTGGGTCTGTCACGCGCTATTTGTTGGACTTTATGTGCTAATGTTTGGATTCCACGCGCTAAGCTGTTGCTTTTACGCGCTAGACTATTTCTTTGTTGCGCTAATGGATTTTACACTTTTTGACCTGGGTTAAAACGCTTCTGTTTGGAACCTACGCACTAACTTGAGGTTTGGACACACTAATATAAGTACTCCACGCGCTAAGAAGTTGCTCTTATGCGCTAAACTGCCCTGATTTTTTTTTTGGTTTGGTTTTTGTGAATTTTTGAATTTTTGTTGCAAATTTTTTAAGATTTATGGATGATTTTATGAAGTAATAAATGTAAACACGGTGCAAAAAGTACAACCATTTTGCCTAATCTAACAAAAAGTGTATGTTCTACGAGGATGTGTTCAAATCCCCAATGTTTTAACGGGTTTGGGTACAAATAATACACTTTAGATAGACTCTTTAGTTAAGGGTCATAAATAACATCATAGCCCACTAGTCTCGATACTATGTCAGCTCAAACAGTCGTGTCACCCCCTAGAGGGTGCCTGTTTTTTTGCCTTTTGCCAGAAATTAACTCAAAGTGAATCGCTTCACAGTTGAGTAGTTATCTTGGGAGATATATGGTGAGTAATCTTGGGGGTGGATTCTTCCCCACCCTTGCACTATGATGTTATAAATGTCTGGTTATTGACTCGGTTCAAAATTTCTATTTCTATGGTTCATAATTAGGCTTCCTGTTCGGCCGTCAGTGATAAACTCCCTTAGGAGGCTTCCCAACCTTTAGAACAAAGGCTTTACGTATCTCAAGGATACTGGGGGAAGGCTAATCACTGTGCGCAACCATTGAAAAAGACTTTCATCACTTTCCACATTTGATTATAGTGGGTTGGAATTCTTGGCGTTAAAGTCATTCCCCACTTAGGTCGTTCCCTTCACACCGGCCATAAACGGCTTTAAGAGTTGATTGCAACTCCTTGGGAAGGCAGGCCTGCTAAAGGATGTAAATACTTGAAGTACAAAAAGCTATAAGAGTGGTCTGGATTTTTGATCACCCAGTTAAGGGGAGAGCATATGCCTTCCACTTTCGAGACAAAGCAATCAAGTTGGTTTTTTTTAGCCTTTCAATTCAGTGATTTGCTAAAATCTATGTGGAGATGTTGCTCCACGAAAACATGGTGTTTATTTTATCCGTGCAAGGCAATGATTTTCTGATCTATGAAAATGAATTTGGTCAACAAAGTAAATTCGACATTTTGGTCAGCAAAAGAAATCGCTTTAAAAGAAAATGACCCACTCCACCTGCAAGAAAATTGTTAGAGCCCTGCAAAATTCCAATAAAATAGTCAGAGAAATCTGGAGGTTGGTGGACTTCTACAAGTCTAAATTTTATTCCGGTTACAATTTTAATTTTAGTCTTCTGTCTATGATGCGCTACAGAATAGATTGTATGCACTACAATATATTCTTGATGCGCTAAAATTAAGGATCAATTTTAATTTTAGTCTTCTATCTGTGATGCGCTACAGAACAGACTGTATGCACTACACTATTTTCTGGATGTGCTACTCTATGTGCCGAAGGCGCTACTCTGGTTCTTTTCCAAAAATTAGTGTTTTGACGCGCTAATTTATTCACGGCATGCGCTAGATGATTGACTTCACGCACTAAATAGTGGGCCAGATGCGCTATGGTGTTTACTAAATGCGCTGCTCTGGTATTCTTCCGCGCTGAGACCTACAGTAAAATATTAGATGGAGCCATGCGCTGAGGAAAGGTCTTTACACACTATAATATAGACTCCACGTGCTAAACAATAAGTGGAATGCGCTAGACTGTTAGCCGGATGCGCTAGGGAATGTTTCCCACGTGCTGATTCCTATTTCTCGCGGACCTGTAAAAGTGATTAGTTTCAAAAACCGATTTGATATTTGGGGTCAGGCCCCACGGTGGGCACCAGAAATGTATGTGGGAAAAGTGGGCTGATAGAACTCAATATGTGAAAATATGACTAAATGACTTGTCCACACACACACACAGGACTTCTTGGTGCAAGCTATGGAGTGATGAAGTATCACTCAGCTTCCCAAGGTTGGTCCCATGGTTCTCTATCTTACAATGTCCCTCAAACCAATGTTTTTGCTCTCAGATCACTGAGCAAAATGATTTAGGGATGGCAAATGCAAGAACGAGAGATGCTTTGATAGATTTTAGTATGAGATGCATCCTAAGCTATGCATGATTCTAGAAATGCAATAAACTAGATGATAAGATGACAAGGTTAGTATGAGTACTATCCTAATATGATATATTTAGTCTATGATTGAGCTAAATGATAAAGAAAATATTCTAAACATGCATATTTAGACTAATTCCTGATTTAAAAGAGGCTAAAATGATGAGCATAAATGATATATGAAAGCTTGAATGTATTTGAGCATAAGTGTGATACTACAAATTTGGATGATTATAAAATGGAGGAATGAGAGCTCTATTTATAGCACAAATAGGGCAATGGATGGTCAGGATTGAAAGATTCAATCAAGGGTTGAGTTTGAAAGTTGGGGATCCATGTTTGCAATTTGCACCAATGAAATGGTGACAAGTGTCAACATAGGGTTGGGTTGAGAGAAGGGGTTGGAGGCATTAAAGGCCTGAGAAGACCTCATGGTTATCTAGAGGGTAAGGGTCAAGCTTAAATTAGGATTACCCACTGGATTAAGAGTTAATCCAAGGATAAACCTTTGTGCAAATGATTAAGAGATAATCATGGTCAAAGCATTAAAGTCCTGATGAGACCCTTGGGTTGGGTGGAGGTTGAGTTAAAACAAATGTTTTAACCATGTAAGAGGGTTTGAGTTAACCATTAATGGTTATTGAAGACTTTGGGGGATTTAGTGGTTGAAGGTTGGAAGCCTTAAATGGCTATCAAAGACTTTGAGGAATTAAGTGGTTGAAGGTTGGAAGCCTTTAATGGTTATCAAAGACTTTGAGGTTTGAGAAGTGACTTCCCTTTTCTTAGGGATGTGACAAAGTTTAGAATGATGGGTTAGGGTAATTAGAAGTGACTAGAAGAGTCTAGAAGGGATTAGAAAGGGGTTTAGGATTTTGCAAGTGGATGGAGGGATAATAGGATTTAAGTAATTTAATTCAATTTGGTTGCAATTTGGAGAAATTGAATAAATTAGATTTATTCAATTTTAGGATAACTATTTAATTAAATTTGAATTTAATTAAAAGTGGATAGGGGTTTTATTGAATAAAATGATTTATTCATTTAAATGGGTATAGTGAATTTTATTTAAATAAATTGAGTAATTTACTTAATAAAATAGAAGAATATGGATAATTTAATTAAATTGGATTTAATCAAATAGAGAAATGAACATAAAATATTCATTTAGGAATATGGTCATTTTTATATGTCTACAGTATTTATTCCTTGGCCAGTGAGTAAATATTGTGGGTCACAAATACCACCGAGGTTTTTCCCACACCGGGTTTCCTAGTTAAATATCTTGTGTTATGGTGTGTTTCTATGTTGTCTCTGTTATTTGTGTTTGCTGCTATAATTCTTATTTACCAGTACACTGTTTTGGGTTGCAAAGTTATAAATAAGTTTAAATATTTTGTACACCGGTTAGACATTGATTCACCCCCCCCCCGTCTCAGTGTCTTTGGGACTGTCATTGAATCTAACAATTGGTATCAGAGCCTAGTCCTCTATTTGCAAAAGCCTAACAGCTTGAGGGAGATTCTGACACTGATACAGATGGAGAACTTAAGAAAATAGTTGGAAGGAGCTCTTGAAGATGATCTGAGGACTGCTAAGGAATTCATTAAAGGACTTCAAGAAATGTGGTTGTTGGATTTTGCCAAGATCAAGGGCACAATGAAAAGCATAAAAGAGACAATAGAATGACAAGAACAAACTGTATTCTCATCAATATAAAAATGATCAACTGGATTAACCAATACAATGAATAGAGACCTGCTTATATAGGCAAGGCCATATGGATGTATGAGCACACAAATATGACAAGTGGCTCAATGAGAAACAAGGGTAGGTAGGAAATAGGTGTGGGTAGGTAGGAGAAATAATATAATATTCCACATGAGGTGGATCACCCACCGAAGGTGGAATTATCACTCCACAATAAGTGGATATGATAGTGTAATAACAAGATCAACACCATAAAAGGTGGAATTTCTCCTACACAACAAAATCAACACCATAAGAGGTGGAATTTCTCCTACACACACTATCCCAATGAGACACAAACACCCAAGTGTCTCATATCCAAACTACTATGAAATGCATTATCCTAAGTAAACTTAAGTAAGTGTAATAATATCTGATGTCATGGAAATGGGGACAAGGCAACAACAAAGTTCAATGTTAATAAGTTAGTTTCAACCATAAAAACAAAACAAAGAACTAAAAACCATTCCAAACATATCAAGAGAGATTTCAAAAAGCATGAAAGAAGTTTAACAAAATAAAAGAAAGGAGAAGAGCCTCCCTAAGATGCTTCCATGATGCCTTTTGATGCTTCTCCCTTGTTTCTCTCCTCTCCAAGTCCCAAATGAGTGTAGCTCTCAGCTTTTAGCACTAGCCATGGATGCCATATGGAGATTCAAGATGGTTGAATATGATAAGCAAATACTATGCAAGAGTAGATAGTGATGCTATGAAAAAGCTCTATGCTAATGCCAGTATAACAACAATACTCTAAAATGTTTTTTTTTGCTTGAGGAGAAGGGTTCTATTTATAGAAGAAATGGGGAAATGAAGGGTTAAGATTGAATGGTTTAATCAAGGGCCAAGCTTGAAAGTTGGGGATCCATGTGCACAATTGGCACCAATAAAATGGTGACAAGTGTCAACATAGGATTGGGTTGAGAGAGGAGGTTGGAGGCATTAAAGGCCTGAAAAAACTTCATGGTTATCTAGAAGGTAAGGGTCAAGCCTAAATTAGGATTACCCACTGGATTAGGAGTTAATGCAAGGATAAACCTTTGTGCAAATGATTAAGAGATAATCATGGTCAAAGCATTAAAGGCTTGATGAGACCCTTGGGTTGGGTAGAGGTTGAGTCAAAACAAATGTTTTAACCATGTAGGAGGGTTTGGGTTAACCATTAATGGTTTTTGAAGACTTTGTGGATTAAGTGGTTGAAGGTTGAAAGCCTTCAATGGTTATCAAAGACTTTGAGCCATTTAGTGGTTGAAGGTTGGAAGCTTTCAAAGGTTATCCAAGACTTTTAGGCTTTGAGAAGTGACTCCATTTTGCTTAGGAATGTGACAATAATTAGGGGATGGATTAAGCTAATTAGGAAGGGGTTAGAAGAATCTAGAAGGGGATTAGATTTTGCAAGTGGATTTGGTGGGTGAGGGAAAATAGGATTTTATTAAAATAAAAATTCATTTATTTCAATAAATGTGTGCAAGTTGTATTTGGATAAATATTCAAATAAATATTAATTTATTTAAATGAGAAAAAGGAAGATAAAGCATTAAAATGCTTGAAGACTTTGAGGGGAACCATTAAAGGCTTGAAGACTTTAAGGAAAACCATTAAAGTCTTAAGAAGACTATAGAAGGAAGCCATCAAGTTTGAAGACTTTAAAGCCATCAAGTTTGAATACTTTAAGGGAAACCATTAAAGGTTTCAAGTGGGTGAGGATAAATAGGATTTTAAATAAATAATTTATTTAAAATAGTTGTGCAACTTGCTTTTGTAGGAAAATACAAGTGGGTGGAGGATAAAGGTGTTTTAAATAAATTATTTATTTAAAATAATTGTGCAACTTGCTTTTGTAGGAAAATACAAGTGGGCGGAGGATAAAGGTGATTTAAATAAATGATTTATTTATTTAAATGTGAGAGGTGGGATTTTGGGGGATTTAAATAAATATTAATTTATTTAAATGTGAGAGGTGGGATTTTGGGGGATTTAAATAAATATTAATTTATTTAAATGTGAGAGAAGATTTAATTAAACAAATATGATTTATTTATTTAATTAATGGTATGAATTTGGTTAAGTGAATTAAATCAAATAAATTGAATAATTTATTTAATTAATAGGAGAAGAGGGTTAAGATGAATTAATTAAATATTAATTTAATTAATTATTAATTGATGGTTAAATAACCAAATAAATACTAAGTATTCATTTAATTAAGTGGACAAATTTATGTGACTACATTTGCCCCTCTTTGAGACGGTGCGGTTTATCGCGTCGTTTCAAAGAAAGAAAAATAGGTGTGAAGAAATGCCCCATAAAATGTAAATTTAATGGGTGGTATGCCCCCTCGAGGGATGGGCCGAATTTTTTTGAAAAATCGGGCTTTCTCTCAAAAAAGAATGAAAAGCGGAGGGGAGGTAGAATAGAAGAAATTAGAACTAATGATGAAAGAATGGGAGAAAATGGAGTGAATATGAAGAAACAACAAGCCAACGAGTACCCTGAGGTCATGCAAGAGATACATAGCAGATGTAGTGTGGGGTTTGGATTGATGCTATACAATTGATCAAAATTGTTTAGACAATCTGGTGCAATCGGTTTAATTGCCCCGGTCAAGTCAAAGCGTGACAGTTGATGTCAGTTGGTCGCTTGGACATGATAAAGTCTGAATAAGTGAATCAAAGTGACCTGATGTGACTTAGACAATTGATGTAATTGCCCGATGAAGTCAAGGTATATGAAGCAAAATACTCGTTGAGACGTAGACAATTGATGTAATTGTCCATTGGATTGTGTTTGATTGGTTGATCAATTGATAGTGTGTGCGTGTGATGGATGGTTGTGGGGAATCATGGCAGCCCCGTTGAGACTAGGTCATTATGATAAATGCCTGATGTAGTCTAGGATTACCATAATTGATTACCTATTGAGACCCGAAGATACGTGATCAGAGTATCTGTTGATAGTCTAGGTGTGTGGGAGTCGATGTATCTGTGTAGACAGAGTAACTTGCTTGATTGTGTGGATGAATGAGGATGGGAAACACAATCCCTCCTATTAGAGATGGATGGTGATGAACGTGGCTTGATTGGGTTGATGGGAAATGATGAAGGATATGTGATGTTGATTATTGAGATGGGGAGGGTTGGGGGGGTTCGATGTTAGAAGAAATGGAGGACCTATGACTCATTCCTATGGAAGAAGAGGAAAATAGAGTATGCATTATTATGACTATGTATGCATGATATGCAACTATTATGAATGTATGGATGGTTGGAATGCAACCGAATGCATTATATATAGATGAGATGGAATGACGATCCATAGTGCTCTATTTTCACCATTGAGCTTTAAAATGTTGGAAGGGAATACAAGCATCTTGACATAATGATTCAAGATGACCTGAGTATTCCTTACCTGGATTTTATATAGCAAGTTAATACAAACGACTTGATATAAGGGATCAAGTCGACCAGAGTATTGCTTGCGGAACAGACAAGGATTATCTCCGTTCATGCATGACTTGGATTGTCCTCCTTGATCTTAGGCTGATCATATCCTGAGACAAGTGCATACCGTAATAAGAGATAAAACCTTTATCCAGTTTGGATGAGGTAGGAGGAACCAAAGAAAGAGCATTGTACCTGCAAACAAACAGTATATACATAAAGAATAAAGAATATGGATCCTTGGTAATGGTTCATGCTCATATGGTTGAAGTATACGCTGTAGTCAGCAAGCCGTAATGATCTATGACTGCATTTTGCATAAGATCACGTAGCTTGGTGAACTTCCCACATAGACACCATTAGTACATGCCCCAGAACTTCATTGGAAATAATGCGCAAACGATACAAAACAATGCTGAAAGATCCCGATACAGATAAACAAATGAATTACTCACGAATCAACCAAGCATTTGATAGCTTAACATAATTTTCTTGTCAAAGAAAACGTCACTTTTGTCTTTGTTTTGGTAAGGAAGGATGCATCCTTGTTTTTAAAGACAGTTTCTAATTTGTTGGATGTGGATTGTGTGGTCGATTGATAAATGGTCATTGTGTGAGTACTGTGTTAATGTTGGTTTTGCATCTGCTTGAATGAATATGTACAAGGTGTTGCCATGTTTTTGTGTGATTTTCGATGGGTTTTTCGATGTTTTTGGATTTTGTGAGTCATTTTTGAATGTTTTTGTATTTTGCGAGACATTTTTGAATGTTTTTGTATTTTGCGAGACATTTTTGAATGTTTTTGTATTTTGCGAGACATTTTTGAATGTTTTTGCCAATGAATCACCAGTAATGTAGAATCCACTTCCATCATCTAGATTGTAAGGGCATTGCCCCCAAGTTGGACATGATTTATGAAAAAGCGGGATGCTAGACGCATGAAGTACTTTCTTGGATGACAGATCAAATAACAAGCCATGGTTAGATGGATGGATGTGTGTATGTATGAATGTGATCACAATGAGCCTGAAAGATACTGGAGCCATTGCCTTTACGAGTGGTGCCTGTTTGCCAGGTTTTCACCATCGTACTTACCCAAGGTGCCACTGGAGTGGTTGTTCACCGTTTGGATGCATGATTTTTCTTTACTTTTTTGAATGTTTTTGTATTTTCTTTAGGACATTTTTCTGAATGTTTTTGGTATTTTCTTTAGGACATTTTTCTGAATGTTTTTGGTATTTTCTGATATGCAGGGGAGCCTGATGCCTTGTACACCTTAGGTATAAAACCGTTTGAGGTGCATGCTATTGATTGGATCTGCGAGCGGTTCTCCGTCTGATGTAGCCAACTGATATGCCCCGGACCCGAATACAGCAGTGACAACATATGGGCCCAACCAGTTTGATTCAAACTTGCCTTGATGTTCTCTATTTGGTTGGTTGCGAGGATTTTCTCGAAGAACAAGATCACCTACCTCAAATGTACGAGATCTAACTCGGTGATTGTAGCTTCTACTCATGCGCTGCTGATAGGCTTTGAGGTGATTGTATGCAGCTTGTCGCTTCTCATCTAGTAACTCTAAGTCCTGAAGACGAGATACTCTGTATGCTTCATCATCGATGAGATTTTGCAATGAAACTCGTAAGGATGGTATCTTGACCTCAATAGGTAAGATAGCTTCAGCACCATAGACCAATGAATAAGGAGTTGCACCTGTAGGGGTCCGAATGCTAGTTCGATATGCCCATAGCGCTGGATTCAATTGAAAATACCAATCACGGCCGACATCATTGACTGTCTTCTTTAGGATCCTCAATATGTTTTTATTGGATGCTTCGGCCTGACCATTGCCTTGTGGGTAATAGGGAGTGGAAAAGTGGTGTTGGATATGAAATTTCTCACAAAGCTCACGAACATCCTGATTTTTGAAAGGAAGACCGTTATCTGTGACAATGGACATGGGCACACCATACCGACAGATGATGTAATTGAGGATGAATGAGGCGATCTGCTTGCCGGTGACTTGGGTAAGTGGAACAGCTTCGATCCACTTGGTGAAATATTTGGTGGCGGTAATAATGAATTTATGGCCATTGGATGAAGATGGATGGATTTTACCCACAAGATCAAGACCCCATTGACAAAAAGGCCATGGTGTTGTGATTGGTTGCAGTTCTTGAGCTGGTGCATGTATTAGGTCGCCATGAACTTGACATTTTTTGCACTTCCTGACAAAGTAGTAGGAATCCTTTTCCATAGATGGCCAATAGTATCCAGCTCGCATGATCTTCTTGGCTAGTGATGGACCACTTGAGTGAGTCCCGCAAATTCCTTCATGTACCTCTTCCAAAGCCTTTGTTATCTCACCTTGTTCTAGACATCGAAGGAGAGTACCATCAAGACCGCGTCGGTATAGGGTTTCGGCAATAATGGTATATCGAGCAGTTTGGCGAATGAAGGTTTTACGTTGGTTATTTGATTGGTTGGGAGGAAGGGTGTGATCGCGGAGATAGGTGTAGAACTCACCGTACCATGGGGATTCAGAACCAACAAGGCAACATATCATTTCAGATTCGGGGATATCATAAGCGGGGATCCAAAGTTGTTCTACCAAGAACTCGTAGCGTGTTGAATTCTGTGGAAGATCTAGTAGAGATGCGATGGTAGCCATAGCGTCAGCAGCTCGATTCTGATCTCTTGGTATCTGCTCAAAAGTGATAGTAGTAAATGATGTCTTTAGATTGTCCACCATTTGCTTGTATGGCATGAGTTTATCATCTTTGGTCTGATACTCATCTGTTGCTTGTCGAATGACTAGTTGGGAATCGCCATATACTTGCAATTCTTTTAATTTCCATTGTATGGCTAATCTGAGTCCTGTGATCAAGGCCTCATACTCTGCTATGTTGTTTGTGCATGGAAATGTGAGCCTGTAAGACTTCGGGATGCTATCACCTTGAGGTGTGATAAACAGAATGCCTACCCCCGAGCCGTGCCTATTGTATGAACCATCAAAGTATAATTTCCATGACTGTGCTTCTGTAATCATGAATATCTCTTCATCTGGAAAATTGGAAATGAAAGGATGATCACCTATGAGAGGTGCATTGGCCAACTGATCTGCAATAACCTGACCTTTGATAGCTTTACGATCCACATACTCAATATCAAATTCACTTAGAATCATCACCCATTTGGCTAAGCGACCTGTCAATGCTGCTTTGCTAAGTAAATACTTGAGTGGATCAATCTTTGCAATGAGTTGCACCTTGTGTGTTAACAGATAGTGCCTCAGTTTAGTGGCTGCCAAGATTACTGCTAGGCAAGCTCGCTCAATAGGTGTGTAATTGAGTTCATAGCCCACCAGTGTGCGAGAGATGTAGTAAATAGCACACTCTTTTCCTTCTACATTATGTTGTGCCAGTAGTACACCCAATGCTGTACTTGTTGCTGAGATATAGAGCAATAATGGTCTACTTGGATCTGGTGGCATCAGCAATGGTGGATTCATGAGATAGTCTTTAAGCGCCTGAAATGCTTGCTAGCATCTGTCATCCCACTGAAAGCGGATGTTCTTGTGTAGCAGGTGTGTGAATGGGTGACACTTATCAGCCAATTGTGCAATGAATCTGCGGATAGATTGAAGCCGTCCTTGTAGTGTTCTTAGCTGACTGATATTCTTTGGAGGTGGCATGTCCATGATTTCTTTAACCTTTGCTGGATCAACCTCAATGCCTTTGCTTGAGACAATGTATCCTAGAAGCTTCCCGGAGGTCACTCCGAAGACACATTTCTTTGGGTTGAGTCGAACATGGTATTGTTCCAGTCTATCAAAGATTTTATCTAAGATGTGAAGATGTCCTTCTCTAGTAAGTGATTTTGCTAGTAAATCATCCACATAATCTTCCATTATAGTATGCATCATGTCATGGAAGATGGTGGTCATTGCTCTTTGATAGGTCGCTCCTGCATTCTTTAGACCAAAAGGCATTACATTCCAGCAGTATGTGCCCCATGGACATGTGAAGGCTGTCTTATGTTGGTCCTCTGGTGCGATCTTTATTTGATTGTATCCTGAAAAGCCATCCATGAGTGAAAGCATGGCATGTCCTACTGTCAAATCTACTATGATGTCGATATTTGGTAGAGGGAAGTCATCCTTAGGAAATGCCTTATTCAGATCTCTGAAGTCTGTACAAATGCGGATGCCCCCTTTTGGTTTGCCAACTGGTACAATGTTGGAGATCCATTTTGCATAATCAATTGGTCTAATGAAACCAACATCCAGGAGTTTCCTGAGTTCTGTTTTGACTAGCACTGCAATCTGGGGATGCATCTTACGAAGCTTCTGCTTGATAGGTTTGGCTCCTTCTGCTACGGTGAGGTGATGCATGACTAAATTAGGATCAAGCCCAGGCATGTCTGCATATGACCATGCGAAGTTGATCTGACGCTGTTGGAAGAACTCTATAAATTGAGGTTGTTCCTCTGGAGTGAGAAGAGATGCCAGATGTATGATATGAGGGTTTTCAGGAGTCCCCACATTGTATTCGTTAGTCTCCTCAATGAGAATCGTCGATCGTTCCTGTTGTGTACTAGCAGGGAGAATGTCAAACCCTTCATCCTCAGGCGCCTCAGAGAGGTTTTCACCGTTGGATACGCTCTTTCTTTTTACTTTTGTTGGATCAAACAGTGCCACAGTGTGGTTTTCACTGGAAGATCCATGTTTTAATGTTATATTTTTGCAGCTGAAGGGTTTGGCATCCACCCCGAAGTATGCTGCGCTATTAAGTTCAATGGTGAATCCAGCTTTGTGATCCCCGCTTGGTAGATTATCCCTTAATTCCAAAAAGTCAATGATAGCCTCATCGTTTTGGAAGAGGTCAAGACATGGGGGATTTGGTTGATTCCATTCGATGAGTTCAGGGTGGATAATGGGCATTACCTCATCGATTAAGTTAAGTTCATTAGATGTATCAGTGAGGGTTAAGACAGTGTGGTGAAGGTCATTGATGGTACTCTCCCTGTCAGAATCCGGCGTAGGATGAGACGTAGGGTCTGTGGAAGATGTTTCCAGCTCAGGTACCCAAGTGGTTTTTATCTGTGCTTCTCCGTAAACAGGGATGTCTTTGCGTGGCGGAGGTGGTGATGTGTCTTCCTCATCTGAAGTGTTAAGTTGCACAGAATCAAATTCCCATTCATGTGAGTCGGTCTCTGAATCACTTTCCAGCATCCGATTGCTATACCATACTGGGATGTCTTTGGAGTTAAACACGGCAGGTGTGATTGGTTTATGTATCTTTGTAGTGATCGGTGCTGCAAGAATCGTGATGGGGTTTAAAGGATTTGTCACTGGAAGTATCGGCAGTGTTGATTTAGTGACTTCTGTTGGAATGGCTGGTGCCATAGATGCTGCTGCGGGTTCCAATATAGTTGCTGCTGCTATTGGTGTTATTGATGGGATTACTGGTTCGTTTGGTGGGATGATTGGTATTGATGACGGTTGCAGTGGGTTTGTGAGCCTCGATGGAGCAGTGACAATATTGCTTGATGGTGCTTTGATTATGAAAGGTGTCCTCTTTACAATAGGTGGGCAAAATGGTTTGCTAGGTTTTCCTTTAAATCTGAGTTTAGGAAGGATCTCTTTTTCAAAGCCTAGGCCTGTATTACCTTTGGGCTTGAACTCTGGCAGCAGCGGTTCATGTCGTCCTTGTTTGCAGTATCCCAAAGCACTCTGACCATCATATCCCATTCTTTGCATAATGAGGAGGCCTTTGCCATACTGTTCTGTAGGAAGTGTAACTCGCGGTATGTCAGTGGTGATAGGATCTTTATAGATCCAGTCCGCTAGGTCCTCATCTTGTGTTTCTTCCTCTTGACTCCTTCCAAGGACGAAAGGCGTCCAAGCACATGCTGGCGTGATTAGTCGTTGCTGGAGTAACTGCTGTGGTTTACCATGTGTTTTAGGAGAAGTGGGCATTTGTCCCACACAAAAGAGTTGACTTAAGTTATATTCCCCGGGACCTTCCTCTGCGACTTTCATTTTAAGCTTTTCTTGCTTGGGTATAGGAGTGTTTGAACTGGCAAGAGAGGCGGGATTTACATATGATGTGGAACAAATAGCTTCCCTATTATTAGGAACAGTAATCTCTGGTTGATGGCTGATATTATGGCAAAATGCAAAGGGATTTGCATCGCCCAGGATTGTGATCTCTGTACCATTATGTGGGAACTTGATACATTGATGGTAGGTAGATGGAACAGCTTGCATGGCATGTATCCAAGGTCTCCCTAATAATAGATTATATGGCAGAGGAAGGTCCAGAACCTGACAAATTGTGTGTTTTACCACAGGGCCCACTCGGATTGGTAGGACCACAGCTCCTTTAGATGAACGCTCTGGATCATCATAGGCTTTGATGGTGATCTTCTTGCGAGGATCCACTGATTCTATTGCATATCCCAATGCTGTGACCAACTGTAGTGTACAAATGTTTAGGCCTGCTCCATTATCAATCAAGACTCACTTGATCCTGTGTTGGTTGACAAAGCCTTCAATGTGTAGCGAAGCATTATGAGGTTGTTGGAAAGAAGAGTTGTCACTTTCAAAAAAAGTGAGACAAGGTGATGACTTTAGATTTCCAACCATAGCTTCAAATTGGTCCGTATTTAGATTTGCGGGGACTAACGCCTCTTGGAGTGCTTGATCCAAGATAGTCTTATGAGAGGGTGACAGACGCAAAAGCTCCAAAATGGATATAAGCGCAGGGGTTTTGTCTAATTGTTCCACAAGATTGTATTGCCTTGGGATGGAGGTGGTGCCTTGTGGAGCTGCCTTGATGGTAACTTTGCCGCGACGCGTAACAACATTGCAATTTGAGGTGGGATTTTTGAAGGTGATAGTTGCAATTTGTTCACTGGCATCATACAGGTGATTGACAGTGTAATTATACGCAGCTTGCATATAATCAATGGTATCAGGACCTCATCTGGACGTAGAAGGACCCCTTTGATCTTGCGATGGAAGTGGATTTTTGAACATCTGATGATCATTATTGGTTGTTTTTGGATCATGCCCTTCAATTTCAATTTCTCCTCGATCAATAAGATCCTGAATGAGATCTTTCAATCGGTGACAATTACTTGTCTTGTGTCCTCTTCCTTGATGGAACTCACAATGTTCAGTATCTCTCCACCATGCCGGTTTGACTTGAGGCTCATAATTTGATAACTTAGGTAGAGTGATCAAATTCTGAGAAATGAGTTGTCGCATCACTGTTTCAATGGGTTCCCCTAAGGGAGTGTATGTGCGTTTTTGTTTTTGTGGACGAGGTCTTGGTTCATCACGAGATGTGATGCGACCTTGATCAAGAGGAACATTTGTGTTATTTTAAGGTGGAGGATTTTGTCCTGCAAACTGAACCACAGGTTGTGCATTTTGGATAGTTCGAGCATCCACAACCCCATCATTGACGATATTCTTGTTTTTATTCCAAAAGTTTGGTTTATCGCTATTGAAGCGTGGGCGAGGACCATCTTTTGGTTCATTAAAGATTTTGATGAGTCCTTTCTTGATGAGTGCCCTTTCACATTTTAAACCCTTGGTGATCATATCGTTAAAAGAGTCTGTGTCTTTGACATCCAGGTGAAATTCCATTTCTTCGTTTAAGTTGGAAATGAAAATTTCCACTAGTTCTCGTTCAGGTAACTGAAGCGAATGTCTGCTAGACATTTGGTGCCATCGTTGCAGGAATACTGAGAATAGTTCACCTGGTTTTTGTTTGGTATTGCACAGATCAGCCATGGTGATGTCGCGTTCAATGTTATGAGAGTAATGAGATAGGAACTTCTGGATGAGTTCCTCAAATGTTCTAATGCCACCCGGTAGTCGGGAAAACCATGACGTGGTTGTTCCTCCCAAACTTTGGGGAAAAAGGCGCATTAGGTATGTGTCTTCATATGCCACTTCAAGACAAGCGGAATGAAATTCTCGGACATGATCATAGGGATCCCCCTTTCCTCTATATTTTTCAAATTTGGGTGTTTCAAACCTACGTGGAAAGGGTGGCATATAAAGATTCCTATCAAACGGATAGGGACAGATGTCGTTAAGTGAGAATTGATTGGTCTTAACACCACTATGAAGTTGTTGGGTGAGATTCTCGACTTGTTGCCGCAACATCTCTATTTCATTTGGAGGAGGAGGTGGTGGGTTACCTCGAGGAATGTTATATCTGATGTGATTTCTACCCCTTTCCTCCTCATGGCGACTTTGTCTTTCTGATGCTTGTCTTAATTGGGCAAGATCAAAGTCCGAGGGGAGTTTGGCTCCTTCTTGAGCGAGTTTTAAGAAGTGAGCATCCGCATTGCTCCTTAATATTTCATCAAATAATCTGTTGAAGTGAGGGTTATGCTGAGCCCTTTCGATTGTTGAAGGAGTGGGAGTACTTGGGTTTTCATCAGTTACAGTTCCTCCAAGTGCTTCTTGAAATTCATTGAGGTTGTCTTCTTCTTCCTCAATTTCTATTTCTCATTGCCTTGATCGCGATCGGGTTTGAGCCATTTTGTTTGTAAGTTTGTGTTGAAGTTGATTGAAGATGATGATGAGTTATTGATGAAAGATTGATGATTGGTGATTTGTATTGTATGGGGATCTCTAGCACTTTAAGGTAGATGTAACCGAAATTCTTTCTTTGAATTGCTTGTTTGTTTTGAGGAGTTTGGATGTGATAAGGTGTAGAGAAATCTGAGATGTGTTATAGATTTTGACTACCTAGCAATGAGAGGATTCACTCATGAACTAGTTTTAACCTGCGTAGATGTGTCTCTTAGGATGAGATTATCCTAGATGTAGAAACAATCTAAAAGTGATGTGATGTGTTTGATTTCAAGCAATATCTAAAAGAGAACTTGGGACAAGAACCTCTTAATGTTTTGAGAGTTTTGGGATGAATTGATGATGGAAAAATGATGTATGAATGAGATGATGGATGTTTTGTTTTCAACTTCAATAAAAACTTTGTGTTACAAATGGAACAAACTCTACTTCTTCCCTTTCAGGCGTTGGTGGCACTTCTCGAGCTGTGTTGTAGGTGATACAGATGTTTGGGAAGTAGTTGGGATTAATCTTTCCTCCTTGATTTTTGTGATAACTCAGAGCTCTATATTGCATAAAAGCTCTGCGGTTCAATGATTCAGAATCAAATTCATTTGTTTTACCTTGAAGATAGAGACGCATGCGATGTAGAAAGACTCTATGTGAGACAAAGATTTGTCTATTGAGATAGAAGAATTTCCTCCTTTTGATCAAAGCCTTTGAGCTTAATGGTCTCCTTCTTAAGTTGATATTCTGATGACACTTCTTCTTTCACAAGATGTGAAGAATGGTCATAAAATTTGTCTATTTGTTGTTTGCACTTTGTTTTTGGTATTTTTGTTTGTTTTTGAGAAATGTTGGATGAATACTATGTTTTTGGGATTGATTTTCTGATTTTTCTTTGACAAGAAAACAAAGCAAGCACACAAACACAAGAATGTTGCCTCAAAGGCACAAATGAGTATGGGTCTAGATCAACCCAATCCTTGGACTTGTATATGACCCTTCCTTTAGATTTATTTTAAAGTGTATTTCCAAAGCCTGAAGTCGGCTCAATTTGCACTTGGTCTTTAAAACGAACACACTTCAAACACTTTTTATCCCTAAGGTCAAATGGCCAGTTGTGATAAATTTAGCCCACATCTTGATATTTCTTCGACTTTGGTACTACATACCTTATGAATCCCGCCGTGGCAGGTAAGGATGTGATATACTAAGTCTTGCACGAGCATAACAAATAGATGATCCCTATGATGGGGGAGTCACCACTTTTATCAAGCCACAAGTGACTTTTCAAAAAGCTATGTTTCTACTCAAGGAAATATGTATGGTGAGTATCTTGGGAGCAAAACCATCTATGCTCTTGCACTAAATTATATCTCAAATATCCTCAATCAATAGAACGGGTGGGCTACTACTTTAAAGGTGTTTAGTCATGTTCGATGTTTTTGGACATAAGTTCATTCTGCAGTGACTCACTTAAGAGCCTTGTAACTGGTGGTGGGGTCCATTTGTCCTTTCGGCCAGTTACACTGTAGGAACAGCTATACCCAAGGCTACAACTTTCGCTCACACCTGATTTCTATAGCGGCTCGAAGGATTTACCGCTCAAGGTCGTTCCCAAGAGTGATGTGTCTCTTGGCAGGCCTCTCTTAAAAAGATAAAATTTTGAGTGTTACTAACACTTTTCTCTTGCACCTAGGACCACGAAAGCCAAGGGAGAGGATAGTGTGTGTTAGAAGTAGGACCACTCAACCAACTCTTTGCACAAGTGTGCCAAGCACGAAAAACACTTGTTCTTTTTAATCTATCATTGCAATGTGATCTAACTATTTGGAGATGTTGCTCCAACAATCATGGTGTTCTTTTTAATTTTCAAAGGCAATTGTTTGAGTAAACTAGAATTTGAAAATCCTGGTCAACTTAATGAAAAACACGTTTGCATGAAGTAAAATTGCTTTGAAAATGAGACAAGTTGATTGTGAATTTTATTTGCACCAAAAATGGAAGTGTGGATTGTGAGTTTTATCTTGATGCAAGAAATAAAATTTGCCTTGTTGATTTTAAGCACCAAAACGAAGTTTGTTTCCTAACTTGCAAAAAAAAAAAAAAAAAAGTTGTTTTTGTATAAGTTTGTGGTTCTTTTTACCTTGGAACAATGAAATTCTTTTTAAGAGCCCCAAACAAATGTGTGATTCTTTTTTTAAAAGCCCAAATTTGAAATGTGAAGTTAATTTTAAACCAAAATAAAAAGTGAATTCATTTTTAAAACCAACTTCAAAAAACAAGTTAGTAAAAAATATAAATCTACTTTTTAATCTAATTTAAATCTGCACAAAAGAGAAAAATAGTTAGTAAAATCCGCCTATTTGGTGGGCTTCTACAAGCCTAATTTTTTTTTTTTGGTTACAAGGTGATTTGTACAACGTTTTGTTACAATAGCGCTAGTCTGCGTTTGAACAGAGGCACTATTTAACACAAACGCACTAAAAGAAAGGGAAAGACAGAGAAGGGAAAAGCACTGAAACAGAGTGAATAGCGCCAAAATAATGTCAAACGCACCAAAACAGTGTCAAAAGCGTAACCTGTGTGACATTTTCAACATTCAAACATGTTATTGGTTAAAAAAAAAAGTTGATCTTTTTGGTGTTTGGATTCACGTCAGGTTCACCAAATGATGTCATGGAAATGGGGACAAGGCAACAACAAAGTTCAATGTTAATAAGTTAGTCTCAACCATAAAAACAAAACAAAGAACTAAAAACCATTCCAAACATATCAAGAGAGATTTCAAAAAGCATGAAAGAAGTTTAACAAAATAAAAGAAAGGAGAAGAGCCTCCCTAAGATGCTTCCATGATGCCTTTTGATGCTTCTCCCTTGTTTCTCTCCTCTCCAAGTCCCAAATGAGTGTAGCTCTCAGCTTTTAGCACTAGCCATGGATGCCATATGGAGATTCAAGATGGTTGAATATGATAAGCAAATACTATGCAAGAGTAGATAGTGATGCTATGAAAAAGCTCTATGCTAATGCCAGTATAACAACAATACTCTAAAATGCTTTTTTTTGCTTGAGGAGAAGGGTTCTATTTATAGAAGAAATGGGGAAATGAAGGGTTAAGATTGAATGGTTTAATCAAGGGCCAAGCTTGAAAGTTGGGGATCCATGTGCACAATTGGCACCAATAAAATGGTGACAAGTGTCAACATAGGATTGGGTTGAGAGAGGAGGTTGGAGGCATTAAAGGCCTGAAAAGACTTCATGGTTATCTAGAAGGTAAGGGTCAAGCCTAAATTAGGATTACCCACTGGATTAGGAGTTAATGCAAGGATAAACCTTTGTGCAAATGATTAAGAGATAATCATGGTCAAAGCATTAAAGGCTTGATGAGACCCTTGAGTTGGGTAGAGGTTGAGTCAAAACAAATGTTTTAACCATGTAGGAGGGTTTGGGTTAACCATTAATGGTTTTTGAAGACTTTGTGGATTAAGTGGTTGAAGGTTGAAAGCCTTCAATGGTTATCAAAGACTTTGAGCCATTTAGTGGTTGAAGGTTGGAAGCTTTCAAAGGTTATCCAAGACTTTTAGGCTTTGAGAAGTGACTCCATTTTGCTTAGGAATGTGACAATAATTAGGGGATGGATTAAGCTAATTAGGAAGGGGTTAGAAGAATCTAGAAGGGGATTAGATTTTGCAAGTGGATTTGGTGGGTGAGGGAAAATAGGATTTTATTAAAATAAAAATTCATTTATTTCAATAAATGTGTGCAAGTTGTATTTGGATAAATATTCAAATAAATATTAATTTATTTAAATGAGAAAAAGGAAGATAAAGCATTAAAATGCTTGAAGACTTTGAGGGGAACCATTAAAGGCTTGAAGACTTTAAGGAAAACCATTAAAGTCTTAAGAAGACTATAGAAGGAAGCCATCAAGTTTGAAGACTTTAAAGCCATCAAGTTTGAATACTTTAAGGGAAACCATTAAAGGTTTCAAGTGGGTGAGGATAAATAGGATTTTAAATAAATAATTTATTTAAAATAGTTGTGCAACTTGCTTTTGTAGGAAAATACAAGTGGGTGGAGGATAAAGGTGTTTTAAATAAATTATTTATTTAAAATAATTGTGCAACTTGCTTTTGTAGGAAAATACAAGTGGGCGGAGGATAAAGGTGATTTAAATAAATGATTTATTTATTTAAATGTGAGAGGTGGGATTTTGGGGGATTTAAATAAATATTAATTTATTTAAATGTGAGAGGTGGGATTTTGGGGGATTTAAATAAATATTAATTTATTTAAATGTGAGAGAAGATTTAATTAAACAAATATGATTTATTTATTTAATTAATGGTATGAATTTGGTTAAGTGAATTAAATCAAATAAATTGAATAATTTATTTAATTAATAGGAGAAGAGGGTTAAGATGAATTAATTAAATATTAATTTAATTAATTATTAATTGATGGTTAAATAACCAAATAAATACTAAGTATTCATTTAATTAAGTGGACAAATTTATGTGACTACAATATCCATGATGAATAATTATTTACACCAACACCCCCCCTTAAGTGCAACTTAGGGGAATGCACTTAAGTCTACAATGCAACTAAGCAAGGCAAGATGGGTCCTGGCTACGAGGCCATGATAGGTACCCATGTACAAATGCAAATGCATGCAAACCAATGCAATCTCTCACAAACAGAGAAAGGGAGAAAACCCAGTGGGAAAAAACTCCCCCCCAAAAGAGAGAGGAATGTACAAAAGAATCTCAAGGAAGAAGGACAAAACCTCAAAGAGGAAAAAGTCCCCCCCATAAGATAGGAAGGAGAAGTCAGCTGACCCCCCCTAATGACACATCCCGCACCCCCAAGAGAGCTCGCAACTGCTGGAACTTACTCTCGGTGAAAGGTTTGGTGAATATGTCAGCAACCTGCTCTGCTGTAGAACAAAACTGCAAATCAATGACCTGCTCCTGGATGAGCTCTCGGATATAGTGCATATGAATCTTGATGTGTTTGGTCCGCTGGTGCTGGACCGGGTTCTTCGAGATAGCAATGGCACTCTGATTGTCACAATATAGGACTGTCGGTCATGGAGTAGGGAATCCAAACTCTGTGAGAATCTGCTGGAGCCAAATGGTCTCAGTCGCTGCATTAACAGCGCCTCGATACTCAGCCTCAGTCGAAGAGAGAGCAATAGCATGTTGCTTCTTGCTCTGCCAACAAATGGGGCCCGAACCAAGGTGAAAACTGTAACCAGAAGTAGACTTACGATCAACTAGATCGCCAGCCCAATCGGAGTCTGTGTAACCAACCAAGCGAAGTCCTGTGTCTGCTGCATAGTGAATCCCATAGTGATGTGTACCCTGGATGTAATGTAGAATGCCTTTGGCAGCTTTCCAATGAAGCTCATGTGGTTCCTGCATGAAGCGGGAAACCATGCCAACTGCAAATGAAATATCAGGGCGTGTATGAGTCAAGTAGATGAGACTACCCACAAGCTGACGATACAAAGTGGCATCAACTAGTGGAGAAGAACACTGAGCCTCAAGCTTGACTCCTAAAAGAAAGGGAGTCGGGGCAGGCTTACAATCAGCCATATGAAAACGTGCAAGTAGATCAAGAGCATACTTGGGCTGCGATAGAGTAATCCTTGAAGGTGACTGTGAAATCTCTATCCCGAGAAAGTAGTGCAAAAGACCCAAGTCAGTCATAGAAAATCTGTCATGCAAAGCAGATTTGACCCTGCTAATGATGGATGAAGTACTCCCTGTAATGATCAAGTCATCAACATAGAGCACAAGTATCAAGTGAGAGTCATCCTGTCGCAAAATGTAGACATTCGGATCGAAATGACACCTAGTGAAACCTGCGGAGAGAAGAAAGGAATCCATCTTGGCATACCAAGCCCTGGGGGCCTGCTTAAGGCCATAGATAGATTTCCTTAGTCGGCAAACCAAAGAAGTATCCTGGATGAAACCCTATGGCTGCTCCATATAAATCTCCTCATCAAGATCACCATGAAGAAAGGCACTCTTCACATCCATCTGATGTACAGCCCAACCATGAGCTGTAACTATAGCAAGTGTCAAACGAATGGAGTTCATCTTAGCTACGGGTGCAAAGGTCTCAGTATAGTCAACACCTGCAACCTGCGAGAAACCTTTGGCAACAAGCCGAGCCTTATGCTTATCCACACTACCATCCGCTGCAAACTTGGTCCGATAGATCCACTTACATCGAACCATCTTTCTCCCTTTAGGGAGATGGACTAGATCCCATGTGTTGTTCCTCATCAAGGAACTATACTCTTCCTCCATAGCTTGGTCCCACTCAGGAACCCCTGATGCTTCCCTAAATGTCTATGGATTGGAAGCGGTAGCAATAAATGCATGTGGAAGATCCTAATGTTGTGATCGAGTTCTCCGTGTATCCAAAGGATCCCCAACAAGAGAACCCGCGGACTCAAGTGTCTGTCGAGCCCAACGAGGTCTAGGTGGAGGTGGAGAACAAGGCACCTCAACTGCAAGTGGACTCGGCGGAGGTGTAACCCTGCGAGTCAGAGTTGAGGGAGTCTCATCATCTGAATCACTAACATCACTATCCACAATGGAGGAAGGTGGAGGAGGTAGAGAGGCTAAGCTAGGAGAGCTTTCCTCAAAGTGAACACTCCTCTCAATGAATACCTCATGTGTCTCTGGATCCATCAATCTGTATGCCTTAACACCCTCAGGATATCCAACAAATATGCAAGGTCGACTCTGTGGTTCCAATGCCTTGCATTTCTGTGGAGGTATGCGAGCCCATGCTGGACACCTAAAGACTCTGAAATGTCTCACAATCAGTTTCCTACCAACCCAAGCTTCAAAAGGAGTAATACCTTGTAAAGCTTTGTGAGGAACCCGATTCTGGATGTGTGTGGCACAACTGATAGCCTCTGCCCAAAAGGCGGGATCAAGAGAACGTGCATGAATCATACAGCTAGCCATTTCTTTGAGAGTTCGATTCTTGCGTTCTGCAACCCCATTCTGCTGTGGAGTGTATGCAACAGAATGCTAAAGATCAATCCCCTCAAATTTACAAAAATCCTCAAGTCTCTTGTTCACAGATTCCCTGCCATTATCTGTATGAAGAATCTTGATCACTTTCCCTGATTGCTTCTCCACACGAGTCTTGAAGTCCTGAAATCTGTCAAATACTTCACTCTTATGAATGAGAAAGTAGACCCAAGTGAAGCGGGAGTAATCATCAATGAAGGTAAGAACATAGCGGGCCTTACTAAATGAAGGTGCTGGAAATGGACCTGCTACATCACTATGAACAAGTTGAAGAACTTCCAAAGCTCTCTAAGTTTTCTCTTTATCAAATTTCTCTTCGGGATGCTTGCCCATGGAACAACCTGAACATACACCCTCTGAAAAGCTGATTCGAGGAAGACCTATGACCATGTCTTTAGTGCTGAGCTGCTGAAGATAGCGGTAGTTGAGGTGACCAAACCGCTCATGCCATAGCTTACTTTCTGAATTTGAATGAGTAAGCAAGGCCCTAGAAGGTGAACGTGGCACAAAGTGGGAAAATGAATAAAGCCTTGAGTTGTCATTGACTTGTCCCACTGCTACCAAGGCATCATCATCAAGTTACTTTACCACAACTGAATCTGGTGTAAACTCAACCTTTTTCCCATTCCCATAGTGAGTGATTTGGTAGATGGAGAGAAGGTTGGTAGACAAGTTAGGAACATAGAGAACATTCTCAAATGTTCCATCATCCATGTCAACTGAACCTTTCCCTTCAACCTCTACTTGTGTATCATCACCTATGTAAATGTGAGGTACCTTAGATGGCTCTAATGTAGAAAACTGCTCCTTTGTAGAACCCATGTGATATGAGGCACCCGAGTCAAGTATCCATTGCTGTGAAGAACCTGTTTTAGCCACAAATGCTTGCCCTTTTCCCTTAGACTGTGAGGAAGAAGAAGAAGATGAATCCTTCTTTGTGTAGGCGGATGGCAAGTTGATGTTGTTTTTCTTGAGAAGATTGGTTAACTCATCAACTTGCTTTGCGTGGCATCGATGCTCATCATGACCATACTTTTTGCAATATGCACAAGTTGGTTTATCCTTCTTGGGTGGTGTCCCCTTCTTGGAAGAGGATTGTTGACTGCCTTGTGATGGAGAGGATGATTGTCCGTTTTCTTGGTGTGGTTGAGACTTAGATTGCTTCTTCTTCTTGTTGGAATTTTTGCCTTGACTTCCTTGATTTCCTTGATTTGCTACCAAAGCCTTGGACTTTGAAGACTTGAGAAACCCCATGTTCAACAACTTAGATTGTTCCAATATCAACATTTCTGTGAAAGCTTCAAAAGAAGGCATAACATAAGAACTCCCCACTGTCAAACGATGAGTTTGGAAGCTAGATACAAATGCTACATATTCTAGTGCAAGCTTGTCCAACAAGTTGAATATCAATTGAGCATCCTTCTTGTCAATTCCACAATCCTTTAGCTTTGCTCTTAGCTCATTTGCTTTGGTTACATAATCTTGGATTGTATCAAAATTCTTGGGATCTAAGTTGGTGAGCTCATTATCAATCTGATAGCCTCTGATTTCATCAACTTGTCCATACAATTTCTGAAACATATCCCAAGCCTCTTTAATTGTTTTACACTTCTCAATGTGGAAAATGAGGTCATCTGATACATACTTGCGTAAGGTTTCAAGAGCCATGCAATTATTAGTGAGCCATTCTAATTGAGCATTTGGATCAGCCTTAGGATCAGGTGGTGCTATTATTGTTCCATCTATGTAGTGTGTGAGACCCTTTTCCATTAGTTTACTCCATACTTTAATTTTCCATGATGCATAATTATGTGGAGTTAATGGTGGAAACTTATTAGGACTCATTGCAACAAGAATGGAAAGAGCACAAAAGAGGCACAATCACACAAGACACCCCCCCAAATTCACTCAATCAAAGAACCCCCCCCAAATGTGATGATTTTGGCACTTTATAAGTAGTGCGTATACAATGGGCCACTTGCAAAAAATGGCAAGGTGGACTTCTGATTTACAATTTTACAACTGCCGCAAAAAGGCCAAAAGAGACTCAAACTGATAATGCAAGAGATCTAACTAAGATCCAAGCAATTTACAAGTACCTAATAGGCCAAATAAGACCAATATCTGAAAGTACAATTTTCACTCAAAATCTCTGAAATTTGATCATAGATTCTGAAAGTAGATGAAAAAATAAGCACTTTCAAAAAAAACGGCACCTGAAAAGGAGGTCGTATGAGCTCAAACGAGGCCTTTGAAGTTGCAGAATTGAGGATTAGACAGGTACAGCTGAGAGAATCCAAAAATTCCAAAAAACCTATGCATCAAAATTATAAAATAACCACACCATTGCGAAGATCATGAAATTTTAGCCCATTTCAAAAAAAATTGCACCAAAAAAGGAGCAAAAATGAGCAAGATATGGCCTTCCAAAGTTGGACTGCAAAACTGAAAAGCCCAATGGAGAGGGGTTTAAAAATTTTCAAAAAAATGCTGATGTGGTGCTGACGTCAGCAAAAAACTATGTTAAATTTGACGGCTGTATGACCGTCACGAAAACTTCGCCTCCCTGCTGATTGGATGTCCGTACTGTACGGACAGATTATGTGGGCTGCTGACTGTATAGTCCGTACTGTTGACGTCGCACCGTACGGATGTTTTCGTGGCTATGTGACTGGGTAGTACGGAATGCACGCGTGGCTATGTACGGATTGCTGTTGGCGGTCCACGTGGCTGGTCCAGGGTGACGTGGCCATGCCGGAGGATTATCTGCCGGCAGCGGGAGTGCCTTGCCGGAGATCAGAGGAGCCGGCGTTTGGGTGCCGGAGAGTGGTGTTCATGCAGGTCGCGAGGACAGTCTGGCGATGGAGCTGCAGGGGAAGCAGGGTCTTCGGCACGGGCCGGGAGAAACCTGAGCGGCGCTGCCGGGAGCGGAAGTGAGCGCGGGGACGGAGGCCCTGGGGGTGGCGCCGGGAAGCGGTACGAGGCGCAAACTGTCAGGTACGGTCTGAGAACCTGCGAAATG
Source organism: Cryptomeria japonica (assembly GCF_030272615.1). Classification (NCBI taxonomy): domain Eukaryota; kingdom Viridiplantae; phylum Streptophyta; class Pinopsida; order Cupressales; family Cupressaceae; genus Cryptomeria; species Cryptomeria japonica. The sequence goes on from NC_081406.1 coordinate 22,896,781, forward strand.
ACAGGTACGGGGGGTGCTGGCGTACCTGCAGAACACGGGGGTACGGGGGTCTGCGGACCCCCAAACCAAAACTATATTTTTTTTATTTTTTTTTTGCTTCTTTTTCAAAAAAAAAATTTTTTGCTTTCGGATTTTTAAATTTTTTTTTATTTTTCTAATTTTTGAAAAAGATTTTTCAGAAATTTTTTTTTTTTTTGAAAAAATAGTAATAAATCCGAAAATCCGTACTATGTAGCAAAATTGGGGAAAAAAAATTTCCTCACCAAAATAGGTCGACTTTATAGTCGAAATTTATGGAAATGGCCTCCCGGATTCAACGGTGATGTCCAAATCGGTGTATGATGCCTCCAAAAAATGAAGATCCCCAAATCCAAAAATAGAAGCTTTCCACGATGTCTCCAAAAACTAATCAACGAAGCCCCAATAGCTCTGATACTATGTTGGATTTTGCCAAGATCAAGGGCACAATGAAAAGCATAAAAGAGACAATAGAATGACAAGAACAAACTGTATTCTCATCAATATAAAAATGATCAACTGGATTAACCAATACAATGAATAGAGGCCTGCTTATATAGGCAAGGCCATATGGATGTATGAGCACACAAATATGACAAGTGGCTCAATGAGAAACAAGGGTAGGTAGGAAATAGGTGTGGGTAGGTAGGAGAAATAATATAATATTCCACATGAGGTGGATCACCCACCGAAGGTGGAATTATCACTCCACAATAAGTGGATATGATAGTGTAATAACAAGATCAACACCATAAGAGGTGGAATTTCTCCTACACAACAAGATCAACACCATAAGAGGTAGAATTTCTCCTACACACACTATCCCAATGAGGCACAAACACCCAAGTGTCTCATATCCAAACTACTATGAAATGCATTATCCTAAGTAAACTTAAGTAAGTGTAATAATATCCATGATGAATAATTATTTACACCAACAGTGGTTATAGCACAAAATAAGAGAAAGGAACTTCATGAGAAGATGCAGAATGATGATGATGAAAAAGAAACTCTTAGAGATATTGAAAATAAGTTTAGACAAGAGAACACTAATATGAAGAATGAAATGCAAGATATGACTATGAGGTAATATAAGGATATTGAAGACAGAAAGAAGAATGAAGAAGACTTGACTAGGAGACTTAATGATGCTAGAAATGAAAATCCGAGACTTGGTCATGAAAATGATATGTTAAAGACAAATTTGATTCACATGCAACATGATAATGATGAGCTTGTGAGACAAGTTCGAATTCTAGAAAATGAGTTGGTTACTGCAAATAAACACAAAGACAAATTCAAGAAAAGTTCAGAAGAACTTGATGACATGCTTAAAAGACAAAAACCTGATGGAGGTACAAATCGACTTGGATTTGACCATGGAGAAAGTTTTGGTACTGCAAATAATCAAGATCAGAACAAACCGGTAAGAAAACCTAATGCTTATAAATTTAATGGGAAATGTTTTAATTGCAACAAATATGGTCACAGAGCAAATCAGTGTAGATTTAGAAATAATTAGAATATAAACTCACCCACCGGTCAATGTTCCAAATGCAACAAAGTTGGTCATAATTCTGAAAATTGCAGAATGAATGTGAAATGTTATGTTTGTGGAAGATTTGGGCATTTATCTAATCAATGCAGATCACAAACCGGTCAAGGATACGGTAAGGCTATTCAAAGGAAAAATGTAACTTGTTATGCATGCAACAAGATTGGACATATTGCAAAATTTTATAGAAGCAATAATACACCGGAGAACAACAAAGGATCTAGTTTGAAGGGCAAATAAATGGTAGATGAAGTAAAGAAAGAATTTTCAAAACAATGGATTAAGAAGAGTGATCAAAGAACTAATGAAACTATCTTTGCACCGGTAGAACAGAGTAATTCTCCACCGATAGGAGATTCTTCATCTAACTGAGGAATAATCCTTAGGGGATATTGTAGCAAGTTGAAAATCATGCATTCTACCCTCAGTTGATGGTGAGAAGATACATTTCTTCTTTACCGACAGATGTGTTAAGTTTTCACTTAATCGGCGAGCATTTAATGTGGTTTTAAAGAACCTTTTTGCTATAAAGCACCAGAAAACCCTCATTTTGAACTCAGCGAGCATTCAAACAATCAGAGAGCGCAAAAATGAGAAAGGGCATTCTAAGGCGAAGCTGTGAAGTGATTTTCAGGCATTCAGAATTTCGGTTAAGAGGTATTTATCTTTTGAAATGGCAACCTCATCTTTTGTTCCCGAGTTTATTGCAAAACCCATCATTGTGGAAAATGTCAAACACCCTAGATCCATGTTTAAGATTATCCCCAAGATTGCAAAACAGGATGATTCTATCAGAGCTTTTTCAAAAATTTTGAAGGGTGTAGCATTTTCAGAAGACCCTAGAATCTACATACATTGCAACATAGAAAACCTAGGGACTGAGGATTTGAAGAAAATATTTAATGAGGTTATTACCGATGAAAATGGTGTGATTAAACCTGAACATAAGATTGTGGAAGACTTAGGTTTTGTAGAGATTATGAACATTCCCAAATTTCCAAAGGAAGTCGTAAGACTTGTATTGAGCAGAGTCCATGGAGAGTTCATGTGGTTAGAGTCAGGTTTGTAAGATAACCAAGGAAGCAATTAAGGCATTTACCGATTTACCTTCAACCGGTAGTAGGCCTGATAAAACCAAGAAAATACCTAACAAGGGAGTTATAAAGTTAACCGGAGCCACATCTAATAGCATATCACTTAGAGTGAATGATGTTAAGGATATAAATGTGAGATATGTAAGTATGGTACTAGGATACAAAGCAACTCATGCAAATAGACTAAATTTTGTTTCTAGCCTTTGTATTCACATTGTATATAAGATGGTGAACAATAATGCTAAGATTGATGTGTGTGAATGGCTTAAAGAGGAATTAATTGATAACTTAAAGAAGATTAAGGGAGACAAGAAAGGTACTTTCCATTTTGGAAACCTACTAGTATGCTTGATGCTATACTTTACCAAAGAGATACCCGACATAGGTCACAAGGATTTTGGTTATGACATTTTGGTAGGTAAATAGATCCTGGAAGCTTTCACCAGTATGGGCACTAATTGTGATGAGAACATTATAGTCTACTTCAAAATATTTCAAACTAAGATGAAAGAAAGAGAGAGACTACCACAGAGCATAATTGATAAGTATGACAAGGAAATTTGTTTTGTCATTAAGAAAGATGAAACTTGGATGGAAGCACTAAGACCTAGAACTATTTGGGTTACTGAGATGGGTTATGAGGTAGACCTATCTGTTCTGGAGACATATACTAAAGCTCTACTTGATGCACCAAGGGAGCCATATGAGAAATTCTTTGGTAATGCAGAAACTATTGAGAGCAATGTATCTATGTAGAAGAGGACAAAAAGAAGAGAAAATTTTATCAGAGATGCCTCCAAGAAGGTCAAAGAGAACAAATAAAATGTCATGAATATCAGTGGTATATCAGGAAGTGAGCTTGAAGGACTGCAACCTGAAGCACATGTTTCACCGGTTGTGACATCCTCTGATACTGACAGTGGCAAGGCTATTGAGTTTAAAAGAGTGAAAAGGAAAAGGAAAACCTCACTGGTACCTTCTTCTACTCCTAAGAAAACTAGGACACTAAGGAAGAAGCAACAAGTAGTTAGGGAATCACAGAAGAAGCTTACACCAAAGAAGAAACAGACACTAGTTACCCCTACATTGGATGATCTACTGAATGAGATTACATAGGAAAGTAATCTAGTAAATGTAAATAAATGGTATAACTCTTCAAATGATTATGAAAAAACCCCAATTGAAGAAAGCATTAATCTACATTTAGATATTTACAAGAAAGTTTTGATAGAAGTGATTGATGAGTTACCCAATGATTTGTATATGAGATTGGAAGCTAAAAGGCTATCTATGATGGAACTAGACAAGAAGTTGAAAGTTGAAGCACTCTTGGTTGTACATTCGGTAAATTCTAAGGAAGAGATAGATGAGCTTATTTCTGAAGCTAACCGGTCAGTATTTGTTAGTGGACACTGACAAGTGAGCCTGATGGCTAGAAGGGTTAAAGAAATTATAGATGAGACTATAGATAAATGGGACATATTCTTTGTAGAGAAGGAAAAGCAAGAGGAAAGAAGCAGACCAAAAATGGAAAAGACATTCAAGGTATATTAGAAAGACAAGGGAAAAATTAAAGTAGGTGGTGTACCTTCTATAAAAATAACAGATAACATCCCTCCACCAACTCAAGATACCCCTCCATTAGCAACTTCATCACCGGTTCATACAGCTAATCAACCGGATATATCTACTAAAGGTATAACTCATGCTAATACTAACCCGGAGTCTGAGATACTTTTTATAATGAATGTAGATACTTGGGATACAAACATTGTTGTGGACAAAGAAACTATAGAGGTTAAGGTAGATAGTGTTGAGGACAACAAGATTTCTGAGAAACCAGCAAACACAGTTGACTCTCAGAACACTGAGAAACCAACTCAAGCAGAGCAACCAGAGACTAAGAAACAAACAGAGGACAAGACAACTTGCACAGGGCCACCAGAATCTGAGAAATCGACAGTGGTACAGACAAAAAAACAATCAAAGGCAGAGGTTCATGTTGAGTCTGTGACACTAACATTGCTTAATCAAATTGAGAAACCATCAAAGGTAAGGGTACATGTTGGCTTGATGATGAATATCATGTATTCATCACTTATTGTCATTGATGAAACACTCTCACACACACATGTGATTACATTGACTTCCAGTGTAACTTCATTGATTTACATTGTTAACCGGTATGTTTAAGGTCTATCTCTAACCTATACTCTGTGTCAATCAGTATGTGCCTAAGAGATAACCTGTGGTTACATTAAGTCAACATTAAAATGAAGATGAAGATGAAGATGAAGATCAAGTGAAAGATTCCAGGACAACAATTCACATATTTTGTTCCAACCGGTATTGATTGTTCTAATCGATATCTATTTTTGTGATGAGTTACCAACACCATTTTCTTGATGGTCATTGTTGTGATTAGTTATGTTTAATTGTCTAGATACACTACACCTAGGAAATTTTGTTCCTATGGATGACATAAGATTTTTATGTCTATTTAAAGACATCTTAGTGAGAGAGTGAACTAATAGAGAAGAGGAGATTTATGCAAATACTGATATGCATAAAGAGTAAAATCTTTTGTTGAAGAGCAATAAGTGTTAAGATGAAGAGCAGTGTTGAATGTACTTAGAATGATTTGATCAAGCAAGTATTGTGCCACTCAAAACATATCAAACCTTTCTTGTTGTTTTCTAATCATTACAACAGAATCAAATCTCCTAACCGGGTAAGCTCTAACAAGCGTCATTGTACAAATCCTCTAACAAGGTGATCCATTAGTTTGGATTCTCAAATAATCCAGCAAGGTTACTCTTAATAGGGTAATACTCTTAATAGAGTATAAGCTTCTAATCAAGCTTGGGATATCTAACAAGATTTTCTCCAAGCAGAGCACTTTGTAAGACCTTAACTAGTCAGTTATCTATTACTGTAGATAGTTAACTTGTGAGTTCCATCTCACTATGGTTTTTACCTATTTGGGTTTTCCACGTATAAACACTTGTGTTATGGTGGATTTTCTACTTTATGTGGATGTTGTTATTTCATTTTGGATAGCATGTATTTTGTTTAAATGCTTGGTTAAGTTCATCTACCGATTAGTGTTTGAAGTTGTGTTTGTTTTGGTGTCACTGATTCACCCCCCCTCTCAGTTCTTTTCAAGACCATCAATTGGTATCAGAGCCTAACTTCTTTGAAGCCTAACCGCTTAGAGGGGAATCTTGAAACTACCATGGGGGATAGGAGCTACTTTGAGATAGTTAGAGAGCTAGAAGGTAGCAGAAATGAAATTGAATCCCTTAGGGGCAAACTGAAAGTTTCTCAAGTCAAAAGGAGAGAACTATCTGAAAAAACTACTGGAAATATCTAATAATAGTTCTTTAGATGAATCTAATATTGAAGCTTTATCTGATGAAGTTGAAAAGGTGAACAGTGAAAAACTGAATCTAAGGAGAGAGCTAGAAGGTCTCACTATCTGCATGAGTCAGGAACTGGAAGCTAGAAGAGCTGTTGAAGATCTTATCAAGGTAAGAGATCAAGAGATCATAAAGATCAAATGGGAAAAAGAAACTATACATGAGGACTTGATTGTTGAAACAGAAGAAAAGGAGAACCTAAAGCTAGACCTTGAGTTGGCATCGTCTCTAAAAGAGAACCTGTCGAAGCATAATGAAGATCATGTCAAAAAGCTTACTGAAGCCAATGAGAAATTGGAGAAGTTCGTCAAAATTTCTACCATGTTGGAAGAACAAATTCAATCACAGAGAATGAAGGGTGATATCTCTGGACTTGGTTTTCATACAACTGAAAAAGGTAAATCCTCTGGTACAAAGAACAAAACTGCTCCTAAAGTCAATAAGACTATCGGTAAGAAGGCTTTTAAACCTGTCTGCTTTGTTTGTCACAAGTTTGGTCATACTACAAATATTTGTAGAAACAAACCTAACAGAAATGCAAATTACAATACTAATGCTAGGTATATGTCTAGAAAGTTTGAAGGTCATTGCTACACATGTGGAATGTATGAGCATAGACATATTGAGTGCAAATATCGATCAAACAATCCTATACCACACATGCATCCAAGACCAAATGGTGACCGGATAAGGAATTTTGATAACTGGGTAAACCGAAACTGGCAAAGATCCTATGGCAACCGGTTTAGTCCATTCGAAATGGAAAAGGCAAAATATGTTGTTTGCACCTTTTGTAATAACTTTGGTCATGTGGCTATGAATTGCAGAAGAAGAACGGGAAGAGGAAATGCAAGACCCTAGAGAACATCTGGTATGGTTTGTTACCACTGCAACAAACCAAGGCACTTAGCAAAGTTTTGCAGATCAAGAAATAATAGACCGGTCAACTCCTTTAAGGATCAGAAAGGCAAACAGAAAGTTGATATCAAGGAAACTAGAGAAGATATGAATCAAATTTGGAAAAAGAAAGGTGATGACTCACCTGGAGAAGAAATTGTTCCTTCACCCAGTGAAGAGAACCCAACACTAGTGACTTAAGCTTGTCTAACATGGCTAAGGTAAGCTTAACAGTAAAACATCTCCGGACCCCTTGTAAAATGAGCAGGAAAGAATTTTTGAATTATAAATTTTTTATGACTTTTTGTTAACGTGTTATCAACCGGTATTTCACTTAAGCGATAAACAAAAATTAGGGTTTGTACCCTAAAGTGAGAGCATTTATTATAGTTAGTAAAGTGGATAAAAACAAGTTTTACTTTATCATTTTTACCCTAACTCTTTCGAAAAAGAAATTTGAAGTGATTGCAGAGCAGAACAAGATTGTCTTGGTGTAAATTGGTTAATTTCTTTGCGATTAGAGAAATCAAGTTGAATCGAAAGTTGCAAAGAGGCAAACTGGTGTGCATTTGAACATTTCAACTGGGAAACAGAGCGACATGCAAGATACAAGGTATTTATTTGTATACCGCTTCAAAACTTGTTTATCTAGAATGGCATCTACTTCTAAGCCTGTAGAGAGGTTGATGATCATTGTTGAGCCTGAGGAAGCTCTAAAGGCAGATGAAATTATGTCTTATAATTCATTTTCACAAGTCTCAAGTGGTGTTGTGGTCAAAGGTGACTTGTCCAGCTATATAGATTGCAAGATAGAAGATTTAGGAACTCTACACATCTATACTCAGCTGAAATCACTTTGTGATAAGAGCGAAAAGATTGAAACAAAATATGCTAGGGTTTTTGAAAAAGGGTTTCATTATGCCACATATTTTCTTGAATATTTTGAGGATGAACACATAAGAATCATCTTGAGTCGAGTCCATGGAGAGAATATGTATTTGGAAAGGATCCATACAATAACCAAGGAGGCAATTAGGGTTGTAACGAGTAATTTCTCAACCGGTGAAATTCCTATGTTAAGAAGAATTTCAAAAGATATTGTCTTCAAGCTAACTGGTTCTACATCTAATAAGCGTGCTTTCTCTATCAACAATATTAGAGACCCTACAGTGAAACTTGTAGCAATGGTGATAGGCTACCAAGTATTCTACTCCAGTAGACTTAATAGTGTTCCATCTGCAACAATTCACACAGCACATAGAATGATTGTTGATAATGCAAACTATGATATTTGTGAAGCTATCAGAGACCACTTATTTCAAAATTTGAAATCCATTAAGAAGGACAATACACAAAATTTCAAATATGGTTAGCTATTAGCCGGGTTATTTTTCTATTTTTCAGAACTTCCTATCAGGTATTGGAGATATTGAATGGTCCAAGGAACAACCAGTCAATGCATAGATCAAGAACAACATTAAGGCTACGAAGAATACGTTTTCAGCTGTTGTGAACAAGTATTTTAATGAATTTTAGAAAAATATGAGCATGAGAATGCGGTTACTTGAAGATGTGGTAAATCACTTTGAAAAAGACATAATCTTCATGGTTACCACTGAATTTTGCTTGATGCAAGCAATTGAACCTAGAGAGGAAGAGATGGAAGATATGAGCTATGAGGTTAATCATGATTTACTGGTCGGTTATGCTAATACCTTGTTAGCATCGACTAAAGATAAAAAGAAGGCAAAATTGGACATTGTGGCAGTCCAAGTTGCACCAAGTGAAACTGGTACTACACCTGTAGCTAAAGTGAAAGGAAAGAAAAAGAAGTCTGATAAAAAATATCATGTGAAAAAGACCACAAGGGTGACTCGGAGTGTCCTAACCAAGAAGGAACTAGCACCTAAAGAATATGTAAAGAAGGAGAATGCACCAAAGAAGAGAATTTGGAAACTGATTTTGCAACCAGAGTTTGAGGGTACAGATTCTGAAGAAGAACCAAAGAAGGAAAAAGCAACCAGAAGAACACCTAAGAAGGTAAAGGTAGTATCGAAGGCAACTACACCTATAGATATTGCTACCTACAAACCTAACACGATCTTTGAGAGGACAATGAAGTCATTAGAAAGAAATAGGTTTGATAATGTCAAAGAACATTTTGATTCTTTTACTGAAGATGAGCAAAAGTAAGTAATCCAATAGGTAATTACTTATTTGGGTCATTACAATAGATTTCCACATGATTTGGAGAAAGATATTTCAATCTCTTTGTATAATACTTTGTTAGATAAATGGGAGGAAGCAATTCAATTGGAAAAGAAGATTTTTGATGAAATATTTGTACAATATTTTCCCAATCTATCATCGGATGGAATTAGTGCTCTAATTGAGCAATACAAAGTATATTTTGATTTTAAAGTGAGAAGATTGAAGCTTCTTAATGCAAAAAGGTTAGTTGTTGAGTCTGAGACACATCAGCTAGCCTGTGTAATCAAAAAGAGGGAAGAAGTCATCCACTCTAGCAATAAGGATGATACTACAGATGATGTTCCTCGATCGAAAATGGATGAAGAGGAAATTGTTCAAGCTGACGTAGTCTATCCAACCAAGAAGAAGGATGATTCTATTATTCTTGTTGATGGAGATGTTCAAGATGCAATAGACCTATCTAGAGATATTACTACACTAGATATGGATCCTCCTACAATCACTAAACTACAGGTTACATTAGTTGAATAATCGGGCATTCAGCTGATAGTGGACAATGAACCGGCAACAGAACAACTAGAGAAACCCCAATCTCCACCGGTTATTGAGACTACTCAAAAGGAGTCTACTAAGGAAGCTATTACTTAGCAAACTGAAGATACCACAGAGAAGAACACAATAAGAGAAATCATTAAGAGTGTACCCCCTCAACCGGAAAGCAGAAACCACTTGATGATGATGATGAAGATTCTTTAAGTATCTCAGGACCCATTGACATGAACACCTTGAGTGCATCAGAAATATGAGTATCTCAGGAGTATTGCATTAAAAAGGGGAATATGAGTACATATGTATATATATTGTGTATGTACACTTAGCGGTATTGTATTATTCTAAAAAAAAATTTAAGTGTTGCCATCAATGCCAAAGGGGAGATTGTTGGCTTGATGATGATTATCATGTATTCATCACTTGTTGTCATTGATGAAACACTCTCACACACACATGTGATAACATTGACTACCAGTGTAACTTCATTGATTTACACTGTTAACCGATATGTTTAAGGTCTATCTCTAACTGGTACTCTGTGTCAACCGGTATGTGCCTAAGAGATAACCTGCGGTTACATTAAGTCGACATCAAAATGAAGATGAAGATGAAGATCAAGCGGAAGATTCTAGGACAACGGTTCACATATTTTGTTTCAATTGGTATTGATTGTTCTAACTGGTATCCATTTTTGTGATGAGTTACCAACACCGTTTTCTTGACGATCATTTTTGTGATGAGTTATGTTTAATTGTCTAGATACACTGCACCTAGGAAATTGTGTTCCTATGACCGACATAAGATTTGTATGTCTATTTAAAGACATCTTAGTGAGAGAGTGAACTAATAGAGAAGAGGAGATTTATGTGAATATCGATATGCATAAAGAGTGAAATATTTTGTTGAAGAGCAATAAGTGTTAAGATGAAGAGCAGTGTTGAATGTACTTAGAATGATTTGATCAAGCAAGTCTTGTGCTCCTCATAATAGATCAAACCTTTCTTGTTGTTTTCTAATCATTACAACATAATCAAATCTCCTAACCGGGTAAGCTCTAACAAGATTCATTGTACAAATCCTCTAACAAGGTGATCCATTAGTTTGGATTCTTAAATCCTCTAGCAAGGTTACTCTTAATAGGGTATAAGCTTCTAATCAAGCTTGGGATCTCCAACAAGATTTTCTCCTAGCAGAGCACTTTGTAAGACCTTAACCATTCAGTTATCTATTACTGCAGATAGTTAACTTGTGAGTTCCATCTCACCGTGGTTTTTACCTATTTGGGTTTTCCACGTATAAACACTTGTGTTATGGTGGATGTTCTACTTTATGTGAATGTTGTTATTTCATTTTGGATAGCATGTATTTTGTTTAAATGCTTGGTTAAGCTCATCTACCGATTAGTGTTTGAAGTTGTGTTTGTTTTGGTGTCACTGATTCACCCCCCCCCCCTCTCAGTGCTTTTCAATACTATCAATACAGACACAGACTGATCCACCAGAAGAAAATATAAGTAAAGTGGATGCATCTAACGGAAATAAAGAGGATGTAGTGAAGGTGATTGGTTAGACATCTATTGAGAAGAAACCTACAACAGAACCAAGCACATCTACAGGTGAATTCATACCCACTAACATTGCAGAGGTGCTTTTGGATTTCATTAAGAGGATTACTAATTTCAATGCCTTAGCATTTAAGCCAATTGATAATACATTGCCTATTTAGAAGATGATTTCACCTAATTGTAAGATAGATCACATTAATGATTCTTTAGGGATATTGGACACATTGTCCAAATTCATTGCTGATAATGTAATAACCATAGATAAGGTGAATGAGGACACCATAAAGGAGAGAGTTGACAAAGAGAAAAATACATTCTTTGAAAACACCATAAAGAAATGTACCGATCACTTGGATGCACTTTTATCGATACTTAATTATACAATTTTGGAGTATAAGGAGTTATATAGGGAAGCATGTAAACCTCACTATTTGACAGAGGACATTGATGAGGAGATCAAAAAGACACAAAAGGAAATTGATGACATTGCGGATAATATAATAGGTTCATCTAGACTTATATCAGTTTTTGAGTAGGAAATGGTAGTTTTTTAGGAGAAGTTGGAAAAACTTGAGAAATAGAAGGAAAGAATAAGGTCTAACGCCTAGGAACTAAAGGATAAACTTGGTCTAAGGTTGGATAGTCTTATTACTCAGAGAGTTGAATTATTTAAGGCAACAATTCAAGGAGAATGATTACCGGAGCAGCAAATGCACTATCTCACCGGTATGATCCAGCAAACTGGGGCAACTCTAACTGACAGCAACAAGTTTATGCAGAGTCTGAATCTAGTTTTGGCGGACATCTTTCAGATTGTTTGAATTCTACACTCTTATGAGAATAGTTGATGTTGTCATTGATGGCAACCAACAAGCAACTCAGTGGTAATTGGTATATACATGCCCGGCATCACAAACTTCATACACCGGTAGACACTAGCACCGGCAGGCACTTACATCGACATTCAGATTACATCGACAACAAAGCATACCGACACTCCAGCCGACATGGGATGAACTTTTGTTTATTGTAATATAATTATCTTTTGTAAGCCAACATGGTATATTGTAAAAGACTCATATATATATGAGATCTTATAGGTCATTTTGAGAGTAGATGAGATGATATGTATGGTAGAAAATAATTATTTAGTAGCAGCGAAGGTTTTTGGTTAAGGTATCTACCTGAGCTTAAACCTATACTGAACCTGGCATTAGAGATGTTGTTTTGATCAGTACATTGTATTAGATTTAATTATCCATTTTATAGTCAGTGTGACTCTTCATTAAGCAGTGAGCTCTAGGCTGTTGGCCTCCCTGCATGTGCAGGCCCCTTATTGTAAGTAGTATTTATTCATTGGCCGGTGAGTAAATATTGTGGGTCACAAATCCCACTGAGTTTTTTCCCCCACCAGGTTTCCTTGTTAAATATCTTGTGTTATGGTGTGTTTCTATGTTGTCTCTGTTATTTGTGTTTACTACTATAATTCTTATTTACCGGTACACTATTTTGGGTTGAAAAGTTATAAATAAGTTTAAATATTCTGTACACCGGTTAGACACTAATTGCACCCCCCCCCCCTCTCAGTGTCTTTGGGACTATCATTGAATCTAACAGAAGTTTTCCATGGGGATTTTTCATGGAAACTAGTGCTTGGCTGCCCCAGAGAAGTGAGTGTCGAGGGTGGAGCCAGTGGGGTCAAGCACCTAAATATCCGCTTTGAATAGCATAGCCTCGGGGGAAACCCCATGTGAGATTCAACAATTATTAACTCAACTTGCCATAGGATTTGTGCTTGCTTGTGAATTTTGATTTCCAAAACATTGTGTCTTTTGTGTCTACAAAAACGTTCTAAAAAATGGTCAAAAACTTGAAAAATCATCATTTTGAAATAAGTCAAAAATTTGACAACTTGCTAGAAAATTAAAAAATCTTTTTAAAAGAGTCAGAATCATGCATTTGTTACACAGACAATGCATTTGTTGTGCAGAGCAGTGTTTTTATTCAACAGAACAACGCCTTTGCACTATTTGATAGTGCATATATACAATCAAGTCGCGTATTTGTTTTAGTGTATTCAAAACAGAGAGCATTTCAACTTATCAGACCAAAAATTTCAATACCATTTCCAGATACCCGATTTCGATAAGATCTCATTTCCACTGTCACGGACTTCATAGCTAGTCAAGCAAACAAGGTTTCTTCTAACAAAATCAGAGGAATATCATCTAGTGATCTAAGTTTCACACTTTCAACCAATATCAACATCGGATACTTAGTCCAGCTATCCAAGTTAGTCAAATCCATCTAGTTTCCAATATCGGGGAACTTTATCATATCACTTGACATACTTAGTCACATCAATATGTGAATATTGAACCCTCTATTTGACTAGTAATCTTGGGTGTCAAAACAAGGTATTTGTTATCAAGTCAACCTAATAAAAAACATCAACTTTGATCACTTGTATGACCATACCTCATTGCTTGAAAAGAAGAAGTTTAGTCAAAGGAAATGAGTCCTAAAATAAATCAAGATCAAGATATCATGACTATCCAATCTAATCCCATTTTCGATCAAGATCCCACCTGTCAATAATCTTATGATGATCCCCTAAGCTTTTGGTATTCCATCCATGATGATCCCCTTTCATCTCAAGAGGAAAGTCCCATTCAACATCCATTTCCTAAGCAAGGGCATGATATCCTTTCCATCTCCACCAAGGATCTAACTCAAAATCAAGAAAAAATCTCAAATGATCCTATTCCAAGTCAAGATCAACGTATCCCTTCATCCTCCAAATCTATTTTAGGTCCTTTCATTCCAAATTCAAAGCCTTCCTTCCTTCTATCCATCTTAGGACCTTACATCCACCATTCCAAAATACCTCCATATCATTCCTATCCATCCATGATTCCCATTCCTTTTGGAAGAAATTTGGATGTCAGGGATAAAATCCATAAGTCTAAATATCCACATGCATCCAAAGATCTACATGTTCAATCTAAAAGAGATGTCAAATCAAATAAAAATCTGATCCAAAAGCAAAAAGTAATATCCAAAAGGCTACAAAAACCTTTTAAGAAAGAAGAAAAATAAAAATCAATGGGGAGGCCCACAAAAGCATTACAATCCAAAGAACAATCAAAATTGGCATCTCGACTTGTTGTTCCAAAAGCTTCCTTCAACCATCTATTTAAACATCTCCCACTTTCCAAATATATTCTTCCATCATTTCCTCTATCTATTTTGGGTCCTTATATCCCAAAATTCAATTTTCCTCCATCACTTCATCACCTCTCAAGTTTTGTACCAATGCTCATCTTGAAGACATTTCCATCTATCCTTGCACACATCTTTAAACATCATATAGATATTATCCAACACCTCTTTTCCATTCTTCCATCCCTTTCATTCAATCCTTTGCATAAATATTTCATCTGTGAGATAGGTGTTTGTGTCATTTTGTCAAATGCTCACCCATTCTTAAATCTCATGTTCAGTCCATTTCCTAGATATCTATTCATGAAAAACTTCAAAATTTGAGGTTGTTCCTCTTTAACATTTTCTTTTGTTTGGGATGCATACTCAATCCATAAAAGAACCACTTATCATATCTTGGTACTGACATCTTTTTTATTACTATATCTCATACACTTAATCAATTGCTCTAAATCATTGTGATCTCTTAGTTGAAGACATGGCTAGTGAAAAATCTAAAATCTTGCTTCAACGCCACTGTAATTATCAAACCCATGTAAGTTTCATCACTTACAAGCCAATGCAAGAAAAATAAAGAGAAAAAAGAAATATCAAAACATCAAAATCATGAGTAAGAAAACAAATATCAAGAAATAAAAAACCGCAATGAAATGCAATATCAAAAAGATTGGCTATGGGAACATGCAAACAACTCCATCGGGGCAATGGAGCAATATTTGTGATATTACAGCGATAACCTCGTTAGAGCTATGGATGCTTGTTGGTAGTGATGCTCTATCCAGGATGATTTTGAAGTCAGAGTAAATCATGTATCTATCCATGTTGGATTCTAAAGATTATAATGATCATATGTGCCAGAATGAACTCACTTGCACACACATGGGTCATCAAAGACTAAGGTCCTTGATCCAGTTTGGGATTCTTCTTCCCTTCTGAGTCTGCTTCCTAGTCGCTAGATATGTTTGGTTGAGTTTTCTAGAGGTTCTAAGTGTGGGTTGGGTCTCTATCTTTGAAAATTTCATGGATACTTATTCGAGTGGTGCTAGATTGATCCAGGTGGATTTTCACCGAAAAGACTAAATGTTCCAGACGCTCTAAAAATATGGCACCCATGTGGTTTCTCCAGATGCATCGGCAGATTTTGTGTTGGTTGTTAAAATTTCGCAAAGAGGAATTCGAACCCCTAACCTCTACTCTCCTATTTTCACTCTCCACCGCTAGGCTATGCGGATTCTTCAAATATGTTTTCACCCTGCTTCTATTTAAGGACTATTCAACACCCTATAAAGAATTATGGAGGGCCGGTGGTTTGAACCGGTGACCCCATAGTTATGGGCTTCCACTCCCTACCACTATACCATGTGGTTGTTTCGGGATAAGATTCGACGGTTTAGAGTTTTGTGGAAAGTGGCAGTGACCCGAAATAAAAGGGTCCCTAAAATATACATTAAACTATATTCAAGCCAACCCGAGAAATATATTGTTAAAGCTCGAACTATATGAGCCATGTATTTAAATGGGTTGGGATTTTAAAAAGATTAAATGGTATTTTAAGGGTTTGTTTTAGAGATATAGTTTAAAATTGGGGGATATGGAAATATTATTGTTTTAACCCCATTTTACAATGTAAAATAATATTTAAAGGGGGTGATTTTTATTTTTAATTTTTTGCAATGGGGGACATGGAAGATTGGAGAATTGTTAGAGAAGTGTGAGAGAATTTCTTTTGGAGATTATTTTTTGGTGAAGCAAGAGGAAGCTATTGTGGAGTTTGGTACTTCACTCCCGCACTTTGAAAAGTAGTGTTATGTGAATAGGAGTGGCTTTGTAACTCTTTGTAAACTCATTTTTGGAGTATAATTGGATTGGTCTCACCCAGTTGGGCAGACCCAGAGACGTAGTCACTTTGTGGTGAACTCCATAATCAAATCTTGTTGTTTGTGTCTCCTTCCGCTTTCTCTCTAATTTTTTGATTTCATCACTCCAACTTATTTATAATTAAACCTTTATGTACATGCTAATTTCAATTTGTTAAGCATTGTAACGTTAGCATTTTTATGCAATCAGTCATAGATCCTTAATCAGATCATAGATGTTGTGACAATCTTACATATTGCCTTTTTGCAAATGGAGACCTCTATGCTTGGGGGAAAAATTCCATCCACTCTATTCTTCATATCATATCTCCCATTATCCTTCCTCCAATAATCATTACCCTATCTAAATTCATCATTATCTATGATTTTGCTTCTCCTTATCCATACCATCTATCCTATCTATTCATTGCTTCCATCATCCCTCACTATTTATGATCTTGTTTCTCCTATCCATGTCCTATCTCTATCCTAATCCTCTTTTCCATCCTTGATCTTGATAAAAAATAAGGACAAAAACACGATTTCAAAAAAAATCTCTTGACATGTCTCTTCATGTTCCATAATAAGATGCATCCATCTTTCACCAATTCATCTTCAACTCAACAATTCATCCTATCTATTCATTGCTTCCATCATCCCTCACTATTTATGATCTTGTTTCTCCTATCCATGTCCTATCTCTATCCTAATCCTCTTTTCCATCCTTTATCTTGATCAAAACTAAGGACACAAACATGATTTCAAAAAAAATCTCTTGACATGTCTCTTCATGTTCCATAATAAGATGCGTCCATCTTTCACCCATTCATCTTCAACTCAACAATTCATAATATTCCTTTTCTTCCTAGACATTGGGACAAATAAATACATCTTTCTTCTAATTCAAAAATAAATAAAAATCACAATATGTCCAAAAACTAAAAATTAAAAAAATCAACAAAATCAAATAAAAAATTAAAAAATCAAAGCATGACAACATGGACCATCCATCAAATCTTATCAACAATATATATATATATACATATATATATATATATGTATATATATGTATATATATATGTATATATATACATATATATATATGTATATATATACATATATATATATAAACAATCCATCTATCAACATCAACGTGTCTTATACAGGGAAAGGTACGCTTGAAACCAGACAGATCAGCCTTATATGGGCTACTTACTCTTTGGAACCAGACATTCCTATCAATCACCGAACAATCAAAAAAATGGCATAGATCAGTATAACTATTGGATTTTATCCTAGTTAGTCTTGTCTTTATCAATTGATGGCAGACCATGTTTCATCTCTCTAAAAATAAAAATAAAATCAAGAAAAATACAACAAAAAATTAAATATGGAAAAAATACAATAAATTTAGATAGTGAAAACCTGGTAAAAAGGCACTATCAAAAAGTGAGCTCTTCCATCTATGAGATCGCTTCGCGCACCTATCCACTCCATCTTATCGCATCTATCACTTCCATCTATCCTAGCTTATCCATTCTATTTTTTGCATCCATTTCTCTTAACCATTAGCAGGAAATATGCAACTTACCAACAGTTATCAATCTTTGATATACTTAGTGTAGTCATTGTGTTGGATTTTATCAATCATATCTACATTATATCCCGCCATGGTTTGGATTTTAATCATTTTTCGTACATCCATAATAAATTTTGTTTCCGTTGGGGGCAAAATCCTAAAATCCTTTTGCTAAAGTGATCTTTTAAAGCTTTGAAAATCCAAAACATTCGAAAAACCTAGCAAAAAACAAAGCACCTAGGGTTTTGAAACAGATAACGAGCAACAAGGAAATGAAGACCAAGGCATTTGTAACAACTGAATTGTGAAACTTATAATACGAAGATTTAACCAGAAAGTAATGAAGGATTATCAATACTTATTCATCAAGTTGATTATATCAATTAATGACCATGAGAACATATGTATGACATACAAAATTCAGTGTTTATATCTTGATTTTTTGCTAATCATGTACTATATGCAACTCAAGGATGTCCATGAATAGAGTAGCTATGATGGGGCATGATTATTTTCTTTGTTTGTTGTCTGTGGTTTATCTCTTATTAAGGTATGTACTTTTCTAAGGATATGATCGGAAAAAGATCAAAGAGGACGTTTCGAGTCATGCATGAAAAGGGATAATCCTTGTCTGTTCTGCAAGAAATACTCAGGTCAACTTGATTCATCATATCAAGTTGCTTGTATTAACTTGCTATATCAAAATCCATGTAAGAAATACTCAAGTTATCTTGAATTATTATGTCAAGTTGTTTGTATTTTCTTACAACATTTAAAAAGCTCAATGATGAAATCAAGCACTGTTATAAGACAACATATGGAGAATGGAAGTATCATTTTAGTTAGATCATTTTAGATTAGCTCATTATTCATCTGCATTATAAGAATTCATTGTCAATTGCATTATAAGCATTTCATTCCATTAATAGATCAATGGTCATAAATAAAGATTGAGTATACTTGGACAAACAAAAATAATTTGCATTTGATCATTGTAGGTTCATTTATCTTTAGAATCATTTAAATTATTATCATTCATTTCATTTAGTTGCATTCCATCATTTGCATTAGTTTACATTTCATTAAGTGTTTTTCATTGATCATGTGTAGTATATCATTTTTATTTGCATTAGGTTCATTATCATTTTAGTTCATTTTTATCCATTAAGATCATTTAATTGCATCTTTGCACTTGGATTCATTTATCATATCATTTTAAGCATTTCACAATATCATCTCATTTATATAAGCATATGCATCATCATATAGGCATTCATCACATGAGTTTAATCAAGCACATCATTTAAGTAAAGCATTATAGAATCATTTTCATTGTGCATCCATCATCATTAAAATCAAATCCATCATCATTGCATCATATAGAACATCATTATCATGAAAATAAAAGAAAGAAAATATCATCATAACATTATCCATCTAATCACTACATATATAGGTCAATAGAGCATAATCCATGTAATATTGTATATCAATACATATAAGTCATCATCATCATAAGTAGCATTCATAATAAATCATGAATCATAAGCATCATATAGGATCCATGTCTACATATCATCATAAAACAATAAAAAGTCCAAGTATACAATGATATCAAAGAAATAATCAATAAAATAAAATGTCCCGTGATACAAATCAATGTCTCATATCAATATGTCAACTAGGACGAGAAGACCCTCCAGATGCTTCTGCTTCCCCCATGGATGAATCAATAAATCTAGATCCTCCTGCAACATGATATCAACAAAATATCAGTTCTTGATCCAATCAATCACTTTGATCAATCAATCAGCTATCATATCTGCTCACTTGAGATTTCTATCAATCTCTTTGACCACATATTAGTGACACTAATTCATCATCAGGATACGCATCTAGTCTATCCAATCTTGAGTTTACATCATTGGCGTTCATTGATCATGAAGTCAATCAAACTCTATCCTATCAGATCATCAAAGCTTTGAGTTCATATCATTGACCCTCATCGATCATGAGGTCAATCAGACTCTATCAATCATCAAATCAAATAGAATATCAAAGTAATCAATGAGCGGACATTTTCATTAACCAAAGTTGCAGAAATTTCAATCAATTATCATGAGATTAATCATTCAATCCAAAAAATTTAATAATTTCATGATCAATCTCCCGAGGGGGCACACAATCATGATTTTTATCTTCATCGAGCGCATTATCGAAACTTGATTTAATCTTTGAAACACTGTTGTCTCAACATCATTTCAAAGAGGGGCAAAATATATACATATAAAAATGGCTATGAGCAATTAAATAAATATTTAATATTTATTTAATAATTATTCTTCTATTAAATAGTTAATTTAAAAAGATTAATTTATTTAATTCATTTCATGTCCTTCTATTAATTAGTTTAATTGAAACATTTTATTAATTAATTCACTATATCCTTTTCTTCTAATCAATTAATTAAATATCTAAATATTTAATTATTCGTCTATCTACTATCCTATAGTCTTATTAATTAAATAATTGCTTAGTTATTTAATCCATTTGCCAACTCATTCATAATGTGGCTAAATTAATTCAACAAAATTAAATTAAATTAAATCATTTATTAGCCACTTATCTCCAACTTCCAAAATAAATGAAATAGTGTACGTACACATATTTCCTAACCTTCTTCTATATTCTCTCCAACATCACTATATCTTAGGAGGACTTGAGTCCACTTGTCCTCTCATTCCTACATCTTATCCAACTATCCTATATCCTCTCAAGTCTTCAACTCATTCAAGGGGAGATAAGTGACACTTGTCTTCTCTTTCCCCCTTTCTCTCAACCTTCAAGCTCTTGCTCATAGCCATCCAATTTGCAAGATTCAATCATGACCATTGATCTCTGCCACCTAAGCTCATGCACTCAAAATCTATAAAAAGAGGTCTCCTAAGCCATTTTGAAACTAATAGCTAATCTTAAAGTCATTCTAGGAGTTTTTATCTTGCATCCGTGAGTTTGAGTTTGAAGCAATTAGCAATTTTAAAATATATTAATAGCATGCTAGCTTAAATCATTTGCATATTCATCTCATAGTATCAGTTAACTATCAATCCATTCATCATATGTCATCTTGGAAGCTACCAATGCTTGTTTGAGAGAAAATCATCTACAACCAGGAACAATGGAGTTAGGACACAATGAGACATAAATCATGAAGGTATAATCTCTTTTATTTACTTTTATTTCATGTTGTTTCATTGGTTGAAGCTAAATATTTCGTGTAGCTTTCTTTTATATTATATGATGGATTAACAAGTTTCAAGTCAATTCTTTGGAGTTCAACTTTAGCCTCAACAATATTGACATGGGGTTGAATCTTTTAGTTATTTTATATTGGAGCACCGGTTATGTATTTCTTCTTTGAGATTTTGCATATGTGTTGATCTTGTAAATTGTCTAATGAGGATTCTGTTTGTTAGTCCTTGTTGTTGATCACCATTATTAAACATTGGTATTTTGATTGCAGTGAGAAAAGGATATTTTGAGAGTACCTGATATAGCTGTTCATTTAAATGTTAGCAATGGATTGTTGTGCATGAGAACCTCTATTCTCTTTCACTGGAGGTTTGAAAATGATGTTGTTCATGATTCCATGTATGCAATTATATAATGTGTTATATCTTCTTCTTTTTAATATTTTGGTTCTATGTTGTTGTGGTTGTAGTGTATGGTGAACCATTGATAATATTTGATTAGAATATGGATGATCTTTTGAAATAGGTGGTGGTGTCATGTGGAGCTCTTGGATTCTGCCTTCAAATTTTAGTAAGAGGTTGACATCTTTTTTCTATTGAAAAAGGATGCATAGTTGTATCTTCTTGGTTTAAATTTCATGGTTTGATTCTTCCCGTTGGGAGCTCTTGGTTGAGTTCTTTGATCATGGTAGGGTCATGGAGGATCTTCAGTTAGGAGATGGTTATCATGATGTCTAGAGAGATTAGTTATACATTTTAATGGGAGCTTTTGTAGTGGCATATGTTCGTCATTTAATGATGAAAATTTATCTTCATATGGTTTGGAGATGGTGGCATCTTGGTTTTCCATGGAGGACTCTTGATTCTTTGGTGAGGTGTTATTGGTTCTCTTTGGTTTTGAGAATTAATCATTTACTTGGAGCTCCATGATTTTGTAGGGTTTATTTTGAAGTTAGCATGGATTGATTGGTGGATTCTCATGGAGACTATAGAGACTTGGTTGAGGCTATGAGATCTCATATTTTTCGGATCATATGTTGAGATGGTCACTGTCTGATGAGTATTTCAATGGAAAGACTAAGGATCCTACACCTATTTATGGATGTGGATCCATTATGGACCTAAAGATAATATTGGCATTTATTATAAGCTTTGATTTATTGGTTTTGTATTCTCATTACAACCTTGTTTCCCACTCTTGGTCTATTCAGTAAGTTAATGATCTAAGAGGTATTGGTCACCTGGTTATCAAACAAATTCTTTATTTTGTATCTTGTTTTCTCATGCGAAATAGTCTTGAATATGGGAGGTCTAAGGACTTGTAGAAAATATGCATGGTTGTATGAGTTTCCATTTTCCTCCTTGTTATTGGTATTGAGATATGAATCTATATTAAGGGATTTATTTGGAGGCCTATTGGAATGGATTTTGGCTTTGGGCATATCCCCTTTGTTGTGTAAATTATTGATTTGTTTGATCTACCTTTGGTATGAGAGGTTTGCATTTATTGTTGTCATATTTTATTTGTTTTGAATGTTAGATGTTAATATCCTTTAAGTTTGGGAATAGTGAATGAGATATTACATTACATAGCTTGGCACATGTTAGTATGGAACAAGGATATGGTTTGATTTGAAAGTTCTCTCTTTGGTCTTGTTCTTCTTCTTGAATGTTTGTATTCACATAGTTGAGTGTGAATATCTTAGGAGAGATATGGGGACCAATGGTGAGAAAGGTATTTCAACATATTTGTTTGTAGGATTTGCACATCAGTGTATATTTCCTTGATACTATGTAATAGAGGAGTTAGCTACATCCTCTATGTGAAGTAGTATAGATAAACTCGATATGCTTTGATCTATTTTTAAATTTGACATTATTTGTGCAGTGGGAGTTTTTGGATATATGTCTAGTTATCCTTAGTGATATCTTGGTTCATTCTTTACTAATGTGATGATGATTTTGCATGTTTCATTGGATTTTGATTTGAGTTATGCAGTTGTGTGGTCTGATCACCTATTTAGTTGAAGTGGGGTGACTTGGATAAGGACTATCTATATCCACAAGATTATTTTAGTGTTGATGTAGAATTTTTTAGTAGTCCTTGTTTGTGGTAATTTATGCATTGGTATGTTTCATTAAGATAGTAGGATAGATATACAAAGACTTGATTGTAAGTTTAAAGTTGATATGTTAATGCCATGAAATTTTGTCTATGTTGGTATGCCTTGGTTTGAGGTATGGTTAGCATGCATGAATTGCAATATGTTGTGGCTTCTATTACAATTGATATGAGTAAGGTGGTTACTCAAAGTCTTTTTTATCATTTGAATATGATGTGTATGTTCATGTAGAGATTGGTGCAGGTTTTAGTGACAGTTGATATGGTTCATCTTAGCATATTCTTTTTCTTCCATATGAGGTGCGCTGGAGGATGCGATGATGTTTTTACTTGATGGTGATTATCATGTTTTCTTTTGTAGGTGTATTGTTGGAGTAGGAGAGCATGGTGAAGATTAAAAAGGTGCATGGATGGCTAAGGGATCGTACTCACTTGTTTGTGATTCTTAGGGGTGTATTTACAATGTATGATGTCAAGCTGGTGTAACATCCTAAATTGTACTCCCTTTCAATTTTGTCATCTTTTGGGCCGTCACCTTGGTGTTCTTCCCTCGAGGCTTGATCAAAGCCCCAATTCTTCTCAAACCATGCAATACACTCATTTTTTTCAACATGCACACCTTCTCCCCCAATTTTGTGTGTGCATGATTGGTTAGGACTAGGGCGCTAGTGCTCTGGTCCTCCTAATCAGGGCCCATTTTGGGGCCCGTTAATGACCATTTGAAATGAGCAAGAATCCTGATCCTATGTCAGCTCATATCGAAAAATTAAGTTTTTTTCAACTAGCATGTATAAAAGGAGGTGTACCGCTCTCATTTTGACATCAATTGGAATTCACATCCACTTAAGAGAGAAAAATTGAGATCTACATTCAAGTGAGCAAGCAACCAGTTTCTTTCAAGCATTGGAGTAGAAGTAAGGTCAAGATTCAAGCATTGGATTTGACATTCATTTTCTATGTTTTATGAAGACTAAATGAATCCCTAATTCCTAATGAAGACAAACAAAACTTCATAAAAGGGTATATCATTAGTGTTTTAGACATTTTTCAACATTTCCCTCAAAAGGAAATCATTTCCATTACAGTAATACATTTACATTTTATTTATATTTCATGGTTAATTTCAAAACTAAGGTTTGACCTAAGGAAAACTCCTAATCCCAACCATTTCCCCTTCTCTACTATGCGCAAGAACATATGCAAAGTTGTAATTCTCTGGATCAGGTTTATTCATAAAGACAAACAGATTCCCCTTTGGACGGAAAAAAGTGTGGAGGACCATAGCGACAAGCATTCTAGTCTGGAAAATTCAAGATGATCTTTTGGGAACAGATCCAAATACTCACATACTACTTATCTAGGTTTGTGGCTTTATTCGATGATTGTAGCTCACTTTCAATGATTGTGGCTTGCTTCAATTTCATCACACTTACCCTAATTTCAACATCATTAATCAAATCAATTCAAATTAAAGGGAAAGAAGAGGCACATCTAAAAACCCTGGAATTTGATCAAAATATATATCTATTAAGGTTGGATCTACCAAATTCCTCTTTCCCTAATGCAATTGACCTCTTAGCAAAAATTAAAGGTTTTACTACATCTTGTGGTGGAAACCCTAAATTTTTACCATATTACAGCTGGAGAATGTTTGGATTAAGGTGCTATCTACCTTGTAAAATGTAGACACCTAAATTTGACTAATCAATTTAATCAAATGTATTTCCCTTAGCTAATTGAATTAATTAATCTCATTAATTAATCCCCCTTCCCAATCCTTTGAATTAATTAATCTCATTAATTAATTCCCCCTTCCCAATCCTTTGAATTAATTAATGAAATTAATTAATTCCCCCTTCCCAATCCTTTGAATTAATTAATTTCATTAATTAATTCCCCTTTCCAGATCAGTTCAATTAATTAATCTAATTAATTAATTCTCCCCTTCCATTTCCATAAATTAATTAATTCCCTCCTCTTCCCTTTTTATTTGAATTATTTAAATTCAAATATCTTATTTAGGACACATGGATCCTAACTTTTAACCACCTAACCCTCCTCCTAACCAGCCCCAAACTAACCTTATCCTATCCTATCCTAACCTCCCCTCACATGTGTGTGCACACACATAAATCCATAATTTTCTTATTATTAGGAAATTGATCCTATTTTGGGTTGGCCTCCCAAAATAGACATGTGTCCTTGAGGACACATGTCAAGCCCCTCTTTTACATGTGTCCTTCTTAAGAATATATGTTAACCCTTGTTGAGCCACTTGTCCTCTTTGAGGACAAGTGTTTCCTTCTCCCATTCTCTTCCTTTCCTCTCAAATCCTATTTAATCACCCCTCATTTTAGAGAAAATCCTCCACTTTTTTCATATTTGCATCCTCATAATGCCAAATTATCTCCACTTACATTAGATTGTATCGTTATAATGAAAAATTTCATCCACCATTAGCACATCCATATTGTCATAATGCCCAATTTCATCCCCACTTCATATCATCCAATCCTCATAGCCACTCATCCAATCCTTGCATCTTGAATCCATTTAGCACATCCCACATCATGGAGCAATCAAGCACAAGATACATCATGAGCACACATCCAAACAAGGGATAATCGAATCAAAGATTGAAAAGGAGGTTTGCATTTACATATTTATGCTTTTATATTTCATTTTCTTCCTTTCTAAGCATCCCTATCTTGAAGTGTATTGAGTTAATGGCCTTCTTAATTGTTTTCATTATTATTTTCATCAATTTAGTATCACACACATATTTTCTGGCACGCTTAGTGGGTACCCCTTCATGGGTCAATCTTGTTGCAATGTGTGAGACCTTGGTCTCCTTGTGTTGTGCAACATAGCGCTCAAGTTTGTGACATGGCTTAACCGCCTCCTGTGGATTCTATAAGTCTAGTGGTTGTATTGAGTATTAATTGTAGACACCTAAAATTGTCATGTCTAATTAAATAAATATTTTATTTATTTAATTATCTAAGCTTAATTCTTCTATTAATTAAATAAATCTTTATTTATTTAATTAATTCATTTATCCTCTTCTAGCCTTATTTCTCATTTAAATAAATACATTTATTTATTTAAATTATCCTTTTCCTAAATTAAATAAATATTCTTATTTATTTAATTGATCCCACTTCTTCTATTAATTAAATAAATCTTTATTTATTTAATTAATTCATTAGCCTTTTCTACCTATGACACATGTCATTCATCTCTTAATTCATACACTACCTACCCATTTCATTATTTTATTATTTCTTTTACCTACCCTCTAATCATAGCCGACCTCCTTTTACACCTCTCAATCTTATCCCTCCATTTCATATAGTGTCTTCTATATAAGGAGATGCTTCCTTCATTATCAAACCCTAATCATTCTATGCATTTTAATCAATCACCCTAATCGACAATTTGGAGGACTTGACTACACTACGATCCTACTTGCAACCACATTTCGTTCTTTGTTGAGCTCTTGTGCACATAAAAATCTGAGAGCAAATATATCAAGCAAGATCAATGGAGATAGGAAGAATGGAGATCAAAACCCTATTGGACATGTGAGGGTATAATCTTTGTGATTTTGTTTTATTTACATTGTCTTAGGTAATCTTCATATGTTATGGTGGATCTTTGTTGATTGTTAGGCTAGGGTTTGGTGGTTGAATTCATTTAGCCTTTCAATATTGTTATTATTGTTATCCATTTTCACCATACACATTTTGGCACGCCCGGTGGGACTCTTGTCCCTTTGCATTTAACCTTTTTGTTGTAGATTTTGCGTTTTTGAAGTTGCAGATCGAACATTTTTCGACGACATTTTAGGTTTTTCTGCATCTGCGAACTTTCGGATCGCGTCTTTGATTTTCAAGCGCGTCTACAGAATCTGGGGTTGCGTCTATGTTTTTGACAAATTTTATTTTACAGGTTTCAGACAGGGGCGTCTGTGTTTCATAAACACGTCTGTGTTGTTTCTGTTCGCGTCTGTGTCAGAGAAGGGTGTCTGTGATTTTTGCCAGCATCTGTGCATCACAGAACCGCATCTGTGTCATACAGAAGCATCTGTGTCTGGGGTAAAAGCGTCTGTGTTTTTACTGTTTCAAAATTTTCAAATTTTCTTTGATTCAATTTTCGAATTTCGCACTTAGGGTTTCAGATCTGTTTTATTTTTGGACTAACCCTTTCAGATCTAGCTAACTAAGTTTGTGCAGCTTGTTTTGGGAAGCAAAAACTTTTTGGTTTGAAGGCCCCTCTTTCACAAAGTCTTTTGGGTTTCTAAAATTTACCTAACTTGTGTGCTTGCAGGAAGGGGTGATCATTTGAAACAACCCAAACTACTAACAAATTTTGTTGCAGGTCCTTGGCTAGGGTTTTTGAAATTTTGTTGTGTGTCTTGTTTTCATAGATTAGCAAACACTTCCATTGGTGCACTAAAATTGAATCATTGTCTTTTGTGTCTTGAGCAATAGGCTCTTTTTTTTTAATCTTTAGAGGGCCTGTCTTCTCGTGTGGTCATTAGGACTACTAGTGAGAAGAGAACGACCCAAGTGGTAGCGAGGAAAACCCACCTCATCCAAACCACTATAATCAAATGTATTCATGGTGAAAACTATGAATAACGTGTGCTGATTAGTTCATACCGACACTATGTCTCCCCATAAACCCGTTTGATCAAATTTATTTGATCATTTCTAGGGCGTAACCTCTACCGGCTGGGAGCCTTCTGTATTTACAGAGCTGAAAGTGTCGCATGTATGGCCACACGAGCGGATGCCCTTACTAGCACCTTTTTGTTTTAGAGGCCCAAATCCTTCTAGTTGTTGGGGCAGGAGGTCGGACCTCTAGTAGCAGCCCACACACATACGGTTCTTAGTAGAGATACAAAGTTCGCCATGGGGAGTTTTCATGGGGACTGATGCTTGGCTGACCCGAGAAGTGAGTGCCGAGGTGTATCCGCTCTAAATAGCGTAGCCTCGGGGGTAAAACCCTATGTGGGATCAACAACTATTGTCTTGGCCAGCCATAAGAATTGTGCTTGTCTTATGTTAAACATTCAAAACATTCAAGACCAAACAACAAAACATTGTGTCTTTTGTGTCTTCAAGTGTATGCAAAAACATTTTACATCAAACAACACACTTTTGGAGTCTAAACACTTGCAAACATTGAGTCCTCATCAACATTGTGTCCTCTTGTCACGAAAAACAGTCACACAGTCAGATTTGGTCACAACAAAACAACCTCACAGATTGAAAAAATTGCACAAAGTTTACAGAAACGCGTCTGTGTCTGTTCTGTGAAGGGCATAATAGCGTCTGTGTGTCTAGCAATGTCTGTGTCGAATAGAGACACGTCTGTGTCTGGAAATCGCGTCTGTGAAGTATACAGAAGCGTCTGTGTCCAGGATTGAAAATTTTACAGTCCGGCAAACAAGAGAAATCAGTTTCGGAATACTTGAGCTTCCTAGGTTGTTTCTTCAGGTTTCATCTAGCATTCAACCTGTCCTTGGGTCTCACATAGTCCATCATTGCTTCACATCCCATTTTACATTCATACTTGTCTAAACTTGAGTCAAAAGGTAACTTGCTTGTCCTCATCATACTTGTCAACACACTACATACAACAACACTTTGCTAAGTGGTCCCTCATCAAGGTTTCTTACCTTTGGGTCTCATTTGGTCTTACTTAGAGTCAAGGTCAGCTCACCTCATCAAGAGAAACTATCCTCTCTTTGGAAGTCACACCTACTCTACTACTTACATACTTGGTCTTACACTTTGGACATTGCAAGTACACCTCAAGATTCATTTACACTCCATACAACTCTTGCTCTTCCATACTCTTTCCATTTTTCATCTAGTCTCTCACATCTTGGTCAAACACCTAGTTCATGGTTGAAACCCGTCTTCAAAAATCTAGGAGAAAAGCTAAAGAAGCTCAAGAGTCTGCAAACATGAGTTCTTATGAGTATGACAATGATTTATTTTTCAATCCTGAGCACACTACACTGCCTGACATGGATGTTTATAGACACATTCCAAATGTGGAAAACGTAGACACTACAAACAACAAGGCTACACACAATGACAATGTGGACAACTTTTCAATACAATCAGCAGATGTAGAAGAATCCATAATGAATCCTCATTTCAATAGATTGGTTGAAGAGATAATGAAGAGGGATAGACAATACTTCTTACACATGATGGCACAAAGTGGAGCTAAAATACCTCATGACTTTGACATGTCTCAACTTATGGAAAACCGACCCTCGCAACAAACTCACTCCAACATGGATCAAAGGAGACCCAATAGTGGAGGAAATAGAGGACCACATATGGTACCTGAATCACCATCAGCTTTGCTTCAAAAACCAAAAATCCCACATACACACGGTCAAACATATGATACTTACCTTCGAAGACCATTATGGAAGTCCTATGCAGATAGATATGCTCAATCACATGCTCAAGCTATGGATCAATCAAAACAAGTGGACATTCAAAGGCATGCTCAAAATTTGGACACAAGGAAACCTCATGTCAAATTTGGGGGCAACACAATAGAACATGACGTGCCTATAGAATATGGTATATATGCACAAAATAGATATGGGGTTCCTCAACATGAAGCTATACCAAGTGCTCCCTATATGCCGCATCAATATAAACCTCCTCCATATGAACATGTCTATGATCAATATCATCCATACATGCAACAAGCTCCTCCTCAAATTGGTGTCTCAAACATGGGGTATGCTACAAGAAATCGATCGCCACCTAAGAATAATTTGGAGCAACAAATCAGAGATTTACAAAAGAAAATGGAGGACATGAGTACACCAAAACCAACATACACTATGAGAGACATATGTCCTTATCCATTTGATAAGAGCATTCCAATGCCTCCATTCCCTGCACACTTTGTGACACCAAAATTTGACAAGTATAGAGGAAAAGGAGACCCCAAGGCACACATATGACAATTTTTCACAGCTTGCATAGAGGTAGCAGCAGAAGAAACATATTTGATGAGGTTGTTCCCGCAAAGCTTAGGCGATCAAGCTATGGAATGGTTCTCTCAATTACCTCCTGGTATTAAGTCATGGGGTGACTTAGTAGAGGCATTTATTCAGCATTTCTCCTACAATATTGAGACAGATATCTCAGTCACTACTTTGTGCAATACTAAGCAAAAGGAGGGAGAATCTTTTGCGTCATTTTTACAAAGATGGAGAAATCTAGCTAGCAGATGCTCTTGTGAAATTCCACAGAAACAAATGGTAGAAATGTTCACTCAAAACGTTAACAAGGATATTGGCTATGATCTAAGGAAAGCTTGTTTGTCCACCTTCAAGGATGTTATTGAAAAGGGCTTAGCAATAGAAAAGGTCTTAATTGAGCAAGGAGTCATTAAGATATTCAAGGAAAACAAAGATGACTTTAAAGGAAAAGACAAGCCAAGATTTGGGAATAAAAACAAGAACACAGTCAATGATGGTGTTGTTGATGCCAATACAGTGAGACCCAAATTCATCTTTTCAGGATCAAGTTCAAAAAACAATCAAGTGAATACTCAAACAACTTCTAGATCATGAAGGAAGTACACCCCATTGGGAGAACCACTTGAATCAGTCTTCAAAAAGCTAGTGGCAAACAAAGTGATCATAGTTCCAGATTTTCCTCCATATGAACCAAAGGTCAAACCAAATTGGAGGAATGATGATGAGTATTGTGAGTTTCATAAGAGCAAGGGTCATCAGACAGGAAATTGCCATTGACTGAAGAACATCGTGCAAGATCTCATTGATAGAGGTGACATTGAGATTGAGGGACACTCATCCAATCAAGAACATGAGATGTTTAAGGAACCATTCCCAAAGCACGACAATGGAAAAGCTAAAGTCACAGATGATCAAGCCAACTATACTAGAGCACCTTACAACTATGATTCAACTATCAATCACATCTCAATGGACAATCATATCTCTACTATTACCATCAAGAACAAAAATCCTGAGAATCCTCCTCAGAGACCCAAGATTGTTCTAAGAGGTGTTGGATCTTCTTCCGAACCTACCTCTGAATGTCATGTTACAACTTGTCGAGGTAAAATTACGTTGCTAGGTGCCTCCACTAAAAACACCACTTCTTCATCTACCAAACCTGAGTATGACCTTGTAGAACAGTTAGGGAAGACACCCGCGCTCATCTCCATCCTTGAGCTTTTACGCATATCTCCCCCTCATAAAGCTATTCTTGACAAAATCTTGAGAGACACCGCCGTTCCTACTGATCTGAACGTGGACCAGTTTCAAGCCATGGTGGGATACCTTTCCATTCCACATTCCCTTACATTCACAGAAGCCGATGATGCCTCTATAAGTCAGCCACATAATGCACCATTACATATTGAAGCCTTCATACACAAACATCGAATAAAGCGAGTCCTGATAGATGGAGGAGCTGGTCTAAACATTTGTACATTGAGCACCATTAAACAATTGGGATATTCTGATAAAGCTATGAATTCAACAAATCAAATCACCATCAAGGCATATGATGATGAAGAGCGTTCATCCAAGGGCACAGTCACCTTACCTCTAAGAATTGGGCCAGTCACAAAGGATGTGGGTTGTCAAGTCCTAGATCTAGATCTCACATACAACATATTGCTAGGACGACCTTGGATCCATGAAATGAGGGCAGTCCCATCAACATATCATCAATGCATTAAGTTTCCTCATAATGGAGTCGAGGTAACAGTTAACGGTGATCCTAATCCGTTCATATATTGCAATAACCTGAGATCACATACGGAGACCATCATTCCCAGTAATCGCGAGGCTGTTCCTTCTTCAGCTTACATCGACCCTGAGTCATTGAAACCTTCGACATCAAAACAAGGTGAACTTAAAGGCAAATTTCAAGACAAAGGCATGGGAGAATACACTTTAAATCAGACCATGTATTTACGACAAGTCATGAGCTCTCTGAAAGAATATGGAAGGCCACATCCTAACAAGCAAATATCCATCATGATACTCAAATGGGATCCTACTACCTTTCAAAGATGGGGCGAACTAGAAGAGGAAGATTTATACAAAATGCTCTATAAAGACATTGAAGAAGACACACATGATCAGATCAATATACCTTGTGAGAAATATGGCAAAGGCTTCAAGATTCTACAAAAATTCGGGTATGATGGAAAAACCCTCTTGGGTTACGCAAAGAAGGCATCATGGAACCCTTACAACCTGAATTGACTATAAAAAGGGAACGCTCAAAGGGACTTCATTTTCTGACTTCCAAGATCCACACTAAAAGGACAGAAGAGGCATCACAAATGAAAGTTGCCAAAATTCAACAAGAGGATTGCTATTCCACAGATTCCAACGAATGGGAATGGGGTTCAGACAAATCCTCCAGTGACTATGAGCTCACCAAGACATTCAAAGAGCCAGATGAACCCACAGAAGAAGAGGAATTTTATAAAAAGTTCAGAGTTGGTCAAGAAACAACCCATAAGGATTCCGCACAGTCTTCGTCTCAAGGTTCTAGGTCGAAATCACATAGGATGAGGACACCTGTCTCGGAAGGCGCTACTAGTGACGACAATTTGGATTCGCTTGCGATCGAAACTGATGAGGAGAGTGCCATCAATGACCTCGACGATTGCCTCGATATACCCGAATATAACCATATCTTCACTCTTAGCCCTGCAAACTCCGAAAACATTAAAGGCCTTCCCCTTGTTCACCACCAACTCATTGACTGGGATTATGAAGGACCAGCACAATTTGACACATTTCAAAATGATGAAGCTATTGTTGACTATCTTGGCATACGAGATGATCTTCCCCCTGGGGACCACAAAGCAGGATACACCATAGAACTCAACAACATGGCATATTTTGGTGAGGGTGTCGGACCTTCCAGTCGCAAAAATGTGAAAATAAGAACAAATCAAGGGTCTTATGGCAAAAACCACACTGTGGTGCTATTTTATCCCAAAAAAGTAAAAAGAAAGGACGTATCTGAGGGCGAAAACCTCTCTGAGGCACCCGAAGATGGAAGGCTCGACATTCTCCCAGCATCATATGAGGAAAAATCATCCATGTTGGTAGAGGAGACTATCAAAACAAACATTGGTACAGAAGAGGTTCCACACAACATATTCCTGGCTCAATCATTAACAGAGTCTGAAAGATCAAAATTCATAAGCTTCTTCAAAGAACAACAAATCAACTTTGCATGGTCATACACTGATATGCCTGGACTAGATCCGGATTTGGTAATGCATCATTTGACAGTCAAACCGGGGGCAAAGCCAGTGAAACAGAAATTAAGGAAAATGCATCCACAAGTGGCATTACTAGTCAAAGCAGAGCTGGAGAAATTACTAGATGTCAGATTCATACGCCCAATTGATTATCCCAAATGGATCTCCAATTTAGTACCTGTCAGTAAACCAGATCGCAGCATCAGAATATGTACAGATTTCAGAGACATCAACAAAGCTTGTCCGAAAGATGACTTCCCATTACCAAATATCGACTTGATCGTTGATCTCACAGCAGGTCACGAAATGTTATCTTTAATGGATGGATTTTATGGCTATAATCAAATCAGGATTGCACCCGAGGATCAACACAAAACATCATTCACTTGTCCGTGGGGAACTTTCTGTTGGAATGTCATGCCCTTTGGGCTAAAAAATGCAGGTGCTACATATCAAAGAGCGATGACCACTATCTTTCATGATCTCATGCACATAACCGTGGAAGATTATGTTGATGATCTCTTAGGTAAATCAATAGACAGAGATACACATTTGGACATACTTTCAGTCATCTTTGATCGGTTGGAAAAGTACAAGGTAAGATTAAACCCCAAGAAATGTGTCTTTCGAGTAACCTCCGGGAAGCTCCTAGGATTCATTGTGTCCAAAAGAGGAATCGAAGCCGATCCAGCAAAAGTCAAGGCTATCTTGGACATGCCGCCACCTAGAAATATCAGTCAACTTCGATCCTTACAAGGGAGACTCCAGTCTATACGAAGATTCATAGCACAACTTGCAGATAAGTGTAATCCTTTTCAACACCTGCTACATAAAAATATCAAGTTCAAATGGGATAATAACTGTCAACAAGCTTTTCAGACGCTCAAAGATTATCTTTTGAATCCGCCAATTTTGATGCCACCAATTCCAGATCAGCCTTTGTTGCTATACATATCAGCTACTCCAACAGCACTGGGGGCACTCCTAGCGCAACAAATAGCTGATGGCAAGGAAAAAGCAGTATACTATATCAGTCGCACATTGGTGGGATATGAGCTAAATTACACACCAATCAAGCGTGCATGTCTCATTGTGGTCTTTGCTTCACAGAAATTACGACATTATATGCTCACTCACAAGACTAAGTTGATTGCAAGAATTGATCCATTAAAATATCTTCTCAACAAAGCTACACTTACTGGGCGACTGGCTAAGTGGGTAATGATCCTGAGTGAATTCGACATTGAGTATGTGGACAGAAAAGCAATAAAAGGACAGGCAATCGCGGATCAATTAGCAGATGCTCCCATGATAGATGATGTTCCTTTAAATTCAGAATTTCCAGATGAATCCATTTTAACAATATCACAGGCAAAGCCATGGCAGTTGTACTTTGACGGCTCATACACACAGCATGGGGCAGGAGCTGGTATTCTCTTTATAACTCCTCAAGGCGATTCTATACCAAAATCATACCGCTTATCATTTCCTTGCACTAACAATATAGCGGAATATGAGGCATTAACAACTGGATTACGAATTGCAGTTCAGTGGAAGATCCAAGAACTTCATGTTTTTGGGGATTCTCAACTTGTCATCCGTCAAGCAACTGATGATTACCAAACAAAAGATGAAAAATTAATGCCTTACAAGCAACTGGTAGATGATTTGAAACAGCACTTCACAATGATAGATTTTGAGCAGATACCAAGAGAGCAGAATCGTGCTGTAGATGTCATGGCTACAATTGCTTCACTAATTGACCTGCCTCAAAATGAAACCTGCTATGAGTTCCTGGTAGACAATTTGTTGGTTCCTTCATATAAGATCACTCCTACTGAAATGATATGCGTTGTTGGTCTTGAATCCCAGTTATATGGTTCCATATTCACATATCTTCGCAACAATATCTTACCTCCTAATCTATCAAACAACCAACGCCGCACTTTCATTCGCGAATCCTCTCGATATGTCATTCTAGCTGATATCCTATACCGACGAGGTCTAGATGGCACTCTTCTTAGATGTTTAGAAAGCGACGAAGCTCAGATTGCGTTACGTGAAGTGCATGAAGGGATATGTGGTCCGCATACTAGTGGTCCTACCTTGGCCAAGAAACTCATTAGGACTGGATATTATTGGCCCAATATGGAAAAAGACTCATATCAGTTTGTCAAGAAATGTAAGCAATGTCAAATTCATGGAGACCTCATACATGCACCAGCACAAGAACTACAACCACTTGCGTCTCCTCGGCCCTTTTGTCAGTGGGGACTCGATCTCATAGGCAAGATTCACCCTCCTTCTTCCAATGGTCATAAGTTCATTATCACAGCCACAGAGTATTTCACAAAGTGGATTGAGGCTGTGCCTCTCACACAAGTCACTAGGAAACAAATTGCTACCTTCATCCCTAACTATATTATTTGCCGATATGGTATTCCTAAGTCCATTATTATTGATAACGGGCGTCCCTTCAAAAATTAGGATGTTCGTGAACTCTGTGACTGCTTCCATATTTCCCATCGTTTCTCCACACCATATTACCCCCAAGGTAATGGCCAAGCTGAGGCGTCTAATAAAACAATTCTTAAAATTCTCAAAAAGACAGTCGACGACGCTGGCCGTAATTGGCATATTCAACTCAATCCTGCACTTTGGGCCTACCGCACAAGTGTCCGTACACCTACAGGAGCTACACCATACTCACTTGTCTACGGCGCTGAAGCCATCTTGCCTATTGAGGTCGAGTTACCTTCTTTACGGGTCTCTTTGCAAAACATTATCAGCGATGAGGATTACAGGGTCTCTCGCTTACAAGAACTAGAACTGTTGGATGAACGGAGACAAACTGCTTTTAATCATCTCAAGGCTTACCAACAACGAATGAGTCGCAGCTACAATCACAAAGTCAAGCCTCACACATTTGAGGTAGGTGACTTGGTTCTCAGAGAAAATCCTAAAAATCAACAAGACAGAGAGAAGAAGGGCAAGTTCGAACCAAACTGGCTTGGTCCTTACATCGTTACAGCAGCCTATGGATCTGGTGCATATCAGCTCTCAACTACAGAAGGTGAACCTTTGGAGGATCCTATCAACAGCATGCACCTTCGCAGGTTCTACACATAGCTCTTCGGAGTATCCTAATTCAAAAAAAAAAAAAATCAAAAATTTCAAAAATACAAAAAAAAAATTATAAAACAAAAAAAATCGTTACTTGGTGAAAACCTGGCAAACAGGAGCCTTGTGACACAAAAAACATTGAAAATTTGAAAAAATTAAAGAGAAATAATTTCGTCCAATGGTGAAAACCACTTCGGTGGCGCCCTGGGAAAGTACCATGGTGAAAACTGGGTCACCAGCGCCATGTGTAGAGACATTGCTCCTCCCTCCTTCAGGATTCGCTTTCATCACTTCACATTGCACACACTCACAACCTATTCACTCACAATAAACTTACCCATTCCCATCATGGCTTGTTATTGATCTACCCAAGATTGGTTAGCCATTCATAATAAACCCCCCTTTTTCACTCCTTTTCTATCCATAATAAATCAGATCCTATCTATGGCTAAGGCAAATCCTATGTCTAGTGATGGGTGTGGAACTGAGAACATCACATGTTTCGAGGAGTACAGTTTCTTCCAGCTTTCTTCAGTTTATCTGCGCACAATCTGCAATAAAGCAGCATTTGCATCACAGATCCGCAATAAAGTTTCATCTTCTCCGCAATAAAGTATCAGTTTCATGGATTCAGTCAGTTTCAGATGAGACACAGCAGCAACAATGAGCTTCAACAAATCAAATCTTTCAATAGACTCAGACAACATATGGTTCAGTGCTATCTATCCTTTTTGTGAAAGTAAACATTGTGACCACAATTGAATAAGACTTATACAAGTGACAAGAGACACTAAATTTGAGGACTACAGTGGATGTTGGTGTCGAGTCTTGGTTTTCTTTTGATTTCATCTTTTTTTTTGGTGACATGTCTTTTAGCTTTTTCGAGATGTCTTTGACTAGAGATTCTATCTCTAGGATGTCTTTGACTAGAAAGGCGAGGATGGGGTATCGTCACCCATTTTCTTTTGTTGTCTGTGGATTGTCTCTTAGTAATGCTATGACTTGTCCAAGGATATGAGGACACTGTGAGTCTAGTATGAACCGGGGCATTCCTTGTTTGTGACTGTCTTATCTCCATGCAAACAGGTACAATGACTTTCTAGGTCGAACATATGCCTCGATTGTCATAACCTACTTGCCATAATAAAGCTCAATGATGATAACGCACAAGAAGCTCTTTCACTTTCATATCTTCTGTCTTCCATCCCCCTTTCTTGATTGACTTCCATCGTCCTTCTCGAGTCCACGTAGCCTCCTATCACATGACTGAGTATAATGACACACCAAAAACATTTGCATTTCATGTAGCTGCACCTACATTACCACATATAAGCATTTCATACATACATATAGATATCACAACTGCATCACATCCTACACACGACACCTGTTAGCACAATTTACATTTGCATTATCATATTCATCTGCATTACTTACATTTACATTTGCATCATGCATACACATATAAAACATAAACGAACAAAAAAAAAGAAAAAAAGAAAAAATTAAAAATATTGCATTGCATCATATACATATTTGCATCCATATCATAAGCATCACATAAGAACATCTCATCACATAGGTACACATGCATATAGCTGCCACAAAGATGAATCATCTCATATATATATATATATAAAGTGTCATGATATAATGATTTTAAAATCATATGGCTACAAACACCCACAGGTGTCTACATCATTATACAAAATGGTACAAAACTGATACAGAGGAACTCACTGATCACTCCTACCAACACTATTGGTAGTGCTAATCCTATCCATGTCATGGTATCCCATGCCACATGTCCCACCCTCATCTCCAGTCTTGGATCCTAGAACACTCATCTAAGGGCATCCCTGTCTCCGTCTCGATCGTACGGAATCAGCTCCCCATCAATCGGTTTCCGCATAATCCTATATACATCCTCCAGGGTGACTGTCATCTCACCCATCGGCAGATGGAACGTGCACGTCTCAGAGTGCCATCTCTCAGCTAGTGTAGTCAGCAAACCCATGTTTGCCCAAAACTCAGGCACATATAGTACATGTCTCAAGCCCATCTCCTCGATGGCAGCTCGGTCCTCGAACGACAACTCAGGTCGCAACCTCTGAGTCGACGGGAATCTCTCCCGTGACTCTAGCATCAGCAAATACTCCTGCAGTCAAACAACTCAATCATGTCAGTTATAGTGGCATTCACTATTTATCACAAAATGCTACTCGCTATCTAAATGCATATGGCTATCTACCCTAGTGACACTCACTGTTCATCACAAAGTGTTGCTATTTATCCTAGTGGTACTCACTGTTCATCACAAAGTACTACGTGTGTTACACTCCCTGTTCATCACAAAGTGTTACTCACATTCGCACTCCTTGTTCATCACAAAGTGCTACTCATATTTCAGTACTCCCTGTTCATCACAAAGTACTCTATCTTGGTACTCACTATTCATCACAAAGTGCCTTGATCTATCCTAGTCTTCCTAGAGGACCTGCTTGAGTGTATCCCCTCAGCAGCTTATCCAATCGACAGTATATGTTCATCACAGAACTGCCGATTTGACCTAGAAGATGCAAATTCATACTTTTCAAACGCAAACGCACTTACATGACATCAACGCACTCAAAGACTGCATAGACGCGCCTAAAAAACACAGACGCGCCTTCTTGACACAGACGTGCCTATGCTCTGCACAGATGCGCCTGGACATTTTTTGACACTTTTTGGACCCTAGTCTAAGCACATTTATTATATTACCTAGCATGCATTAATGACAAAATTAAATGCATCAAAGTACAAGGAGGTTTGATGGTACTTACCGGCTCTCCTGCCTTTGCTGGCCTCTGGAATCGGCGAATGCGATCGAAACTGTGAACAAAAGTCATCGCTGCTGACTGCTCCTGCTCTATTTTCGCTCTGCAATATGCTCTTGTGAATGTGTAGATGACAATGAGGATGTATTTTCCCCCGTGGTCTATCTTATAGCCTACCCTAGCCCTCGCCTTCATTTCCCGAGTCAGTCTTCGTTATCCCGTGACTTTGTCACTTTATCCGATCAATCCATTCTATCTTGTCTTTCTTATCGAGAGATTGTCTGCAATCTTTTCAGACATTTTCATCCAATCTCTCGAGGGGGCATATCATTCCCATTCTGGGGCAACTCTGTATCAGTTCATCTTATCTTCTTTGAAACAATGTGACAAGCCGCATTGTCTCAAAGAGGGGCAAAATGTAGACACCTAAAATTGTCATGTCTAATTAAATAAATATTTTATTTATTTAATTATCTAAGCTTAATTCTTCTATTAATTAAATAAATCTTTATTTATTTAATTAATTCATTTATCCTCTTCTAGCCTTATTTCTCATTTAAATAAATACATTTATTTATTTAAATTATCCTTTTCCTAAATTAAATAAATATTCTTATTTATTTAATTGATCCCACTTCTTCTATTAATTAAATAAATCTTTATTTATTTAATTAATTCATTAGCCTTTTCTACCTATGACACATGTCATTCATCTCTTAATTCATACACTACCTACCCATTTCATTATTTTATTATTTCTTTTACCTACCCTCTAATCATAGCCGACCTCCTTTTACACCTCTCAATCTTATCCCTCCATTTCATATAGTGTCTTCTATATAAGGAGATGCTTCCTTCATTATCAAACCCTAATCATTCTATGCATTCTAATCAATCACCCTAATCGACAATTTGGAGGACTTGACTACACTACGATCCTACTTGCAACCACATTCCATTCTTTGTTGAGCTCTTGTGCACATAAAAATCTGAGAGCAAATATATCAAGCAAGATCAATGGAGATAGGAAGAATGGAGATCAAAACCCTATTGGACATGTGAGGGTATAATCTTTGTGATTTTGTTTTATTTACATTGTCTTAGGTAATCTTCATATGTTATGGTGGATCTTTGTTGATTGTTAGGCTAGGGTTTGGTGGTTGAATTCATTTAGCCTTTCAATATT
This sequence comes from Cryptomeria japonica, assembly GCF_030272615.1. Taxonomy (NCBI): domain Eukaryota; kingdom Viridiplantae; phylum Streptophyta; class Pinopsida; order Cupressales; family Cupressaceae; genus Cryptomeria; species Cryptomeria japonica. Next base: position 22,937,557 of record NC_081406.1, read on the forward strand.
GTTATTATTGTTATCCATTTTCACCATACACATTAATAGGTCAATCTTTTGGTGCAATGACCACCACACTTGTAACAAGTGTTATTAGAGCTTGGTCATATGTTCAAACCCATCACTTGTGCTAGGGGGGATTGTTGCAAGGTGTGCACCCTTAGTCTCCTTGTGTTGTGCAGCGGAGCGCTCAGGTTTGTGACATGGCTTAACCGCCTCTTGTGGATTCTATAAGTCTAGTGGTTGTATCAGGCATTAACAGGTTGAACTTTTGGTGCAATGGAAACTGCGCTTGTAACAAATCTAATCTTTTTGTTGTTGTTTGCAGTTATTTTGAGGTTATAGGTTCAATCTTGTCAATTTGGGGCTTTTCAAGGCAGTTTTGGGGCCTTTCTCGGTAGTTTCATCACTCATGCACCTGTGTTGGGATAATTTGTGCCTATGTGAGAAGTTCTTGCACCTTTTCTTGACTTTATTGCGCCTATGGCAAGACTTTTTGTGCCTGTGTGGCCCAGACCTGTGCCTGTGAAGGGTTTTGGGGTCATTAGTCTTAATTGCTCAATTTGACAAAATCACTCAACTTTTCATGCTTTTAAGGCTAAAATGGGATTGTAAATAGATTAATTAGGATAAAAAGGACTCATATATATCTAATTAGGCTTTTTGGGAATGGACAAAAATCTTTCATGCTTGGGTTTAGTACAAATTTGGCTTTAAAAGAGCAAGAATTGTCAATTTGGGGCTACAAAATGAACACTAAATCTTACAATCCCGCTTCAATTTAATGGAAATTAGTCTAATTAGGCTTTGTAAAGTTTTATTTAACTCACCTAGGATAATTAGGATATAATTTAACAATGAATTGCTTTCTTTGGGTCATTAGGGTTTCTAGGTGATCTAAGTCTTGCATTTCATCCTAAGAGGGCCTAAAACTTTTGCATTTCTTGTTTTGTGAGTTTCATTTGCTTCCTTAGGAATGAATCCATCATGGTAAGTTTTAATTTTAATTAAATATTTATGTCATGGTGAATTTGGAGCTTCAATGGGGCTTATTTTCTCAAAATTGGGGTTTATATGCTCATTATATGCTTTATTTATGCAAAATTGCCCTTTGATTGACTAAATTTCATTGTTTTGCATAGGCACTGCACTCCTACGCCTGTGTTGGGAGAAATTTCACCTATGTGAGAAGTTCTTGCACCTATGTCAAGAATTCCTAGGCTTGTGCAAAGTTTTGAGATACTTTGTCCTAGATGCTCTAACTTGCAAAATTGATCAATTTTTGATATTTTTAGGGAAAAAGTAGAGTGGTTTACTGAGAAATTTGGTTGAATTGAGTTCACATAGCACTAATTAGAATGTAAATGAACAATTAGTTTATTGCATTGATTCATTAGGGTTTCTAAGTGGAAGATTTATGCATTTCGTCCTAAAAGGCTTAGAAATTCTGCATTTTCTCAAATCAGTGTTTGCAATCATATTCCTAGCTATGGATGCATCAGATGGTGATTGAAATTTAGTCAATTCATTGCAATCATAATGAATTTTTGGCTTACATAGGTAAAAATTCTCATAATTAGGGTTTGCATGCTCATTCTAGCTCTTAATTATGCAAAATAGGTCTCTATTTGGCAAAATTTCACTGTTCTGCACAAAGCAATGCACTCTTGTGCTTGTGCTTGAAGTTCCTGCATATGTGCCTAGATTTCTTGTGCCTATGTGAGAATTTCTTTCACCTGTGTGGGAAATTTTTGCACCTATGTGATAAGTTTTTGTGCCTCTGTTTCTCTGTTCTACGCTTGTGTAGGGGCAGAAAGGCAAGTTTAATCTTGAAATTCAGTTTTAAATCATGTCAATTTCACTTCATTATTAGAGCTTATGTTTTTTGTGTTATTGATGATCTATGTAGCACCTTGGTGATCAATGGAAGAAGACTTACTTTGAAACTACTAACATATTTGGTGCAGGACATTGTCGAAGACTATATTTTCAAACTGAGTCTTTAATAGTTAGACAACATTTTCAATTGGGCTTAAAATTGAACCTTTTTTCTTTCGTGTTTGGCACACTTGTGCACTCGTAGGGTGGACTGGCAGTTACACCTATTATCCTCTCCCCTCACCTTCGTGGAACTTGGGTGATGATAAAGGTGGTTAATGACACTTGTTTTTATCTTTATTAGTGAATCACCTCTTCGAGGCCTCATCACCTCAATGGAGTGTTTCAAAACAGCGGCACGTTGGGGATAGCATCTCTCCCAGCATGAACTCGAGTGGTGTTTTTTGATCTGCTATACAAATACCTAGTCAAACGGATGGAGTGTTGAGTGAATTCATCGTATGTGGAGGCCTTCTCTGCATCAATAAGCTCAATAAGAGCCTTAAGTGGCTTGCTTCACAAATTTGTTGTTGGACTGGACCCGTCAAAAAATTACTATGAACCAATGTTATAGTGGCCCCAATTCTTCTACTTGTTGGCTCAGGTGTTGTGATACGTGCATGTCGAAGACACCCCTCATGTACCCCCCAATTGGAGATAAAATTTCTCTAGATCCTCAGATCTCTAGAAATTTGAAGCTTGGCATGCCTGAGAAGTGTGTGTCGAGGGTGGAGCTAGTGCTACCAAGATTCTATCTATCTTGTTGGATGTGGTATTTTATGATTAGGGGATTGAACAAGTATCATCTTTGACTATCCTAGGAAGTGCATATCTACTTTTCATTATCATACTTATGTGTTTTCCATGTTTGGTGTCAAAATAATCTTTGTCAAATATCAACTCAAAACATCAAACAATATCATGTCACTAGGTCCTAGCTTGGTCTCGTCCTTCAACACTTGTCCTTTTGATCTATCAATTTTGCATCAATTGTCTCATTATGCTGTCAAAATTTACCTAGTTCAAGTATCAAATCAGTTCATCTTGGTCTCATTTCAAATCTTGTGTCGCCACTATTGTCCTCTAAGGTCTTTTGACTTACATAATCAAAATTTTGTCATCACAATTGCTAAGTCATTACCTTGTCATATATATCAAATATTGCATCGTTACTATCGTTCTCTAAGATTTTTGACTTACATAATCAAACATTTATCATCTCAATTAGAATTCATAATGTTGGTCCCTCATTCCAATCGAACATCGCTAATCCTAGCTTGATTCTCATTTCTAGCTTGCGTCATCATTACCGTCCATCATCATCCCTTGTCTCCCAATTTGCATCATCATTGCCTTCTTCTTAAGTCAGAGATCGAACATCAAACATCCAGAATCAAACATCAAACTTCATCCTCTTTCCAACTTCTTCAAATTCAGTCCCCATCTCATCCCGAGCTTTACTCTATCGTCCTCTTTCATCTTTTATCTCTCCAACTCATTAGCTAATCATCATGTCACAATTCTATTATGATGAGTTTGGTCGTCCTTCATTTTCTCCCACTTCATCATATCTTGATGATGATGAGGGTATGGTTGATCAAGATGAAATCTATCCTGATGATGAGGAGAGTATGGTTGATCAAGATGAATATGAAATTGAAAATCTCAATGTCCTCATCCTTAGAAAGCTTACACAAAGTGTCAAATACCAAAATCCGGTTGTTCATCCTCGCTACTCTACCATTCCTCCATGCACATTCACTCATAATCCTTATTACACCTTTGACAAGGGAAATCCATCATGTGTTCCACCCACAGCTCCCTCATATCTCACCCCCATGTATCCCTCATATGCAACATCCATACCTCCATCTCTTCCTCACAATGCTACCATTTACATCCATATTCCAAATCCACAATCTCATTATCCTCAAATTCATTACACAATCCCTAATCATAGTCTTACATCGTATCTCACTTCTGCATCTAGTTTTAATCTTCCATCTCATCTCACTTCTCCATCTAGTTCTAATCTTCCATCTTATCTCACTTCTCCATCCAGTTTTAATCTTCCATCTTATCTCACTTCTCCATCCAGTTCTAATCTTCCATCTTATCTTACTTCTCCATCCAATTCTAACCTTCCATCCTACCTCAATCCTTCATCTAAGTCTAATCCACCATCATCCATCACATATGCTCTAACTGGGGGCACGAATTACACAATGCCATTATCATTTGTGCCCCCACCTGTCCAATCAGTGCCACAAGTTGCTAGTGCCCTCCAATATTAACTTCAAGTGATATCGCAACCTATTGTTTCACAACCGTGATTCGGTTATCTACAGGAATTTCCTTCCTCCATTGTTGTGATGAACATTCATCAATTGGCAAGTGACACTAGTCACAATACCCTGTCATATCTCAACCCACCATCCACTTCATCCTTCCTTAGTCCACCTTTGTCCACCCCATCTTATCTCAATTCACCAACTTCACTTCCAACTCCTACACCTATCATTCCTCTCCCACCTCCTAACACCATCAAAACCATCCCATCCATTGACACTATCCAATCACAATTTGTATCACCTACTCCTACCATCATTCACACTCAATCCGAAGAACTCCCCATCCTTCCATCTGCTCCATCTATCCTGGTTGAAGAACTCCTTGTCCTTCCATCTGCTGCATCTATCCTAGTTGCAGAATCTCTCATTCTTCCCTCCATTCCATCAACCCAACTTATTTAATCTTTCATCGTTTCATCCATTCCCTTTGAAAAATCTACTCTCACTCCTTCTCACACCATCCATGCCTATCCCATCATTCCAAGATCTTGTTCCAAAGCATGTTAAAATAATTATTGATCCAAATCAAGATCCTACTAGTCCATCTACTCCATCTCAAGAGCCCTTATCATTTCCTCTGTCAAATCAAGATCCTACCAGTCCATCTACTCCATCTCAAGAGCCCTTATCATTTCCTCCACCAAATCAAGGTCCTCCCACCTCATATATTTCACTTCTTGATCCTCCATTATGGTGCAGAGCACATTCCATTACACATCTATTTTCAAGCACATAGTGGTGTCTATGGGTTCATTTATGATGTAATAATGGGTTGGATCACTGATCACCCTTGATGTAATTGAATGCCTATTTATATGGTCAATAATCTCTTAGGTGAGCATATAAACCTAGAGGTCTATTAGGCCATGAAGGCTTAGAATTTGGATTTTCAATGTTAGTATGTCTAGGATGTTGTCTTAGGTGTTTGGAGTAAATAATGACCTTGGATGTGTTTCCATAAGGTCTAGGTGGTTAATAACCGATGTTGGTCCTAAGTTGCAAAATATTGCATTTGTTGTCAAGCAACTTTTTAAAGTTGTCGGTAGGATGCCAACTACTTCTCCAACAGTCCTAAATATTCAAAAGTTGGTTATGAACATTGGAAAAGGTTTATATATGTTTGGACAACCGTAGGAAGAAGGAGAGTCAAAAAATTTTGTAAAGTTTGGTGGAGAAAGTGAATAGAACAAGTTTGATTTCGCCATACAGTGATATGTTTCCATATGATCTGTACAAAGTGTGAGAACTACTGATGAATTTTTTATCTGGTTAGAAATAATCATGAAACACCCTTTCAATGCATTTGGTTTGACCTCTTGAAGTAAAGTTTAGTGGAAGTTATAGGTGTTTATCTTCTATAGGTTTGAAACCCTCCATTTCAAGGGTTACAATGCAAATAAGAGCCTAGCTCGCAATCTACTCATTGGGATCCGATGGCCATGAGTAGAATACAAGTTAGGGACATGTATTTTGAGATTCCATAGGGGTGAAGTCAGAGGAGTTGGTTGGTGCATTACCACCAAGCCCTAGTCTAAACCAATTGAGGGTTTAGATTATATTAGATGAGTTTCATTGAGCATACAATGAACAATGATGAGATGATGAGTTGAATTGATGGAATTGGAGTATTTGAACATAGGAGAAACTTCCTTAAGATTTGGAACCTTCCTATGATCCCATTCTCATATACCTCTTTTGTGAAACTAGTCTAACCTAATCAATTAGGCCTATGACCCAAGTAGGTGTTGATGAGTGCAGGAATAGGGTGGAAATCCAATCATTTTGAATCTAATAGTAATCCCAAAAGGGTGACTAAAACCTAATTTTTTTGAGGTGTTGTTTGGTGTTATTTGGAGAAAATTTCCAAAAGATAGTGAAATAGGGCTGCTAACCGGTAGACCTGTGCTGGTAAACCTGTGAAACCTATGCTAGTAACCTTGTGAAACCTGTGTTGGTAGACCTATACCGGTAGGCTTGTCTAGTCCTCAAAAGCCAATATTTTTCTTGTGCTTCAAAAATGGCATTGTGGAAGATCTTGCAAGGTCTTAGGAAGTGGGTAGAAGTGTTGTGCCATCTATGGTTAGGGGTAAGAGTTTGATTTCACAGTTGAGGTGTGAATCATAGCTATGAGGGAGACTCAAGGTAAAGAAGACCAAGGTGTGTAGGTGGGTTTATCACCCTATTTCTCCTAGCCTCTGCATCAGGTGGTATCAGAGCTTCTGAATAGCCTTGGAGAAGAATAAAGCAATGGAAGATGCAACAGAGAATAGTGATGAGATTCCCACTAGACCCATGACAAACATGGAGTTAGTCAAGAAAGTGAGGGAGCATGCAGCTAAGAATAAAAAGATGGATGAGGAGATAGAAAGGTTGAAGAAAGACCAAGAAGGCAAGGGAGTTGCATTAGCATCGAATGGAGAAGGAGAAGAGGAAGAAGAGAGACTATTGTTACTGGCGGATCAAAGGAAATTTGTTGAAGCCCTCAATAGGGTAGGAAGAAGAGACAACAGAGCAGAACTACCTACATTCTCTAGAAAAATGAATCCAGAAGAGTGTATGGATTGGATAGAAGAGATGATCAATTATTTTGAATGTGAAGAGGTACCTGAAAACCAAAGGGTGAAGGTGGCTAAATCCAAAATGAAAGGCCCATCTCTTAGTTGGTGGAACTTTCAACAAAATGAAATAGATGAAGAAGGAAAGAGACCTATAATTTCATGGAAGAAGATGGAGATAGAGATCAAAAGGTAGTTTGTACCTGAGGACTATGAGATAATCTAACACAAGATATTAAAAAATCTAAGGAAAAGAGATTTGGGTGTCAGTGCTTACACTGAGGAGTTCCATAAGATTACCCTTAAAGCGAATATGTCAAAGAGTGAAACACAAAAGCTAGCAAGGTACATGAATGGTCTTAAGTTCAATATTCGAGATGAACTGAGTTTGTTTAACCCTGAATTAGTGCACAAGTGTTTTTAGATGGCACTTAGGATTGAGGAGAAGCAAAAAAGGAGAGGAGAACACAATAATAGAGGAAAGGGTACAAGTTTCAGAGGCAAAGGTAGATTCAATGGAAGAGGATCATCTCCTAAACCCCAAGGAGAGTCTAGCCATCAGGATCAAGAGGGAGAATCAGGGAATAGAGGTAGCTTTAGAGGAAGGAGGGGAAATAGTAGAGGAAGATTCGGTGGAAGAGGACCTAGTATCTTTACCGATAGGTGTTTTTCATGCAACCAAGTTGGGCATCAGTCATTCAGATGTCCTAAGAAACTAAGCAATGGTGGCTAAGGAGGTGATAGGAGGGCACATCTAATACAAGAAGAAGATAGTCAAAGCATGACCTCCTACCACACATCAACTTCAAATTCTGCAGATCCGGAGCAAGGAGAACTCTTGGTGATCAATAGGACCCTCTTGAAGGTGCCAACCATCAAAGAACTACCTCAGAGGAAGTCTCTTTTCAGAACCACCTGCAAGGTACAAGGTAAAGTTTGTAAGGTCATTGTAGATTTTGGATCCATAGATAACATAGCTTTTGTTGAAATGGTTACTAAACTTAACCTGCAAATAATGCCTCATTCCCATCCATATAAAGTGTCTTGGTTGAACAAAGGTCAACAAGCCCTGATTAGTGAGCAAGTTTGGGTAGAATTTTCAATAGTTGAATACAAAGATAGGGTGTTGTATGATGTAGTAGAAATGGATGCTTATCATCTGCTACTAGGCAGGCCTTGGCAATATGATGTAGATGCTCAGAGAAGGAAGAATGTTTACACCATCACCAAGAATGGGGTGAACTTCACTATGACACCTCTTCTGGATGATGGTAAGGATAAGCACATTGTGACTAGTGTCATGCTAGTAGATGAGAACGATTTCATGAAAGGTTAGAAGGAGAAGGATACTCCTTGCTTTTCCATAGTTGTCAATCCTAGGGATGAACCTAAGAAGCATCCTAAGAACCAAGAGACAGAAAGGAAAGTAGGTCCTAAAGAAGTTCAAGATCTGCTAAATAAGTACAAGGGAATAGTTGCAGACAGTACCACAAATACCTTACCTCAAAGAAAAATCAGTCATTTCATAGACCTTATACCAGATGCTACCCTACCTAACAAGGCATCCTATAAACTAACCCCTGAACAAAATGCAGAAGTTGCAAGATAGATCCAAGAGTTACTTGAGAAAAGGTTCATTAGAAAGAGTATAAGCCCATGTGTAGTCCCGACATGTCTACCTCCTAAGAAAGAAGGGACATGGACGCTGTGTATAGACTTTAGGGATATTAATAGGATAACAATAAGATATAGGTTCCCAATTCCAAGAATAGAGGATTTGATGGATTGTTTAGGAGAGGCCAAGTACTACTCCAAAAGAGACTTGAAAAGTGGTTATCACCAAATTAGGATCAAAGATGGAGACCAATGGAAGACAACATTTAAGACCAATGAAGACTTGTTTGAATGGATGGTAATGTCATTTGGGATTTACAATGCCCCTAATACATTTATGAGGTTAATGAATGAGGTTCTTAAGCCCTTTATCAATCATTTTATGGTAGTATACTTGGATGATATATTGATTTTCAGTAAGGATAAAAATTAACATCGGATGCACTTGGATTTGGTATTGAAAAGGTTGCATGAGGAGCAGTTGAAGGTCAACTTGGACAAGTGTGTTTTCTTGCAAGAAGAATTATTGTTTCCAAAGGTAATCTGAGAATGGATCCATCTAAGGTGGAGGCAATCCTCAATTGGCCCACACCTAGATCTACAAGTGAGGTAAAAAGTTTACATGGCTTAGGAAGCTTTTATAGGAAGTTTATAAAAAATTTCAATGGGGTTAGTGTTCCTATGATAGGTACCATCAAGGGTGGAAGAGAGTGTCAGTTTGCTTGGAATGATGAAGCTAACAAGTCTTTTGGGTATTTGGAAACAAAGATTGTAGAGAAGCCCATCTTAGTCCTTCCTGATTTTCATAAGGTATTCACTATTGAATGTGATTCATCTTAGAAAGCTATAGGAGGAGTCTTGAGTCAAAAGGGTAGGCCGGTGGCCTTTTTCAATGAGAAGTTAAATGAAGCAAAACATAAATATTCAACCTATGATCTAGAGATGTATGCTTTGGTACAATCTCTCAGGAAATGGAGGCACTATCTACCTATGGAATTTGTTGTTTATACTAACAACCATGCTTTAAGTTTTTTGAACAAGCAGGAGAAACTCAATCATAGGCACATGAAATGGATGGAGTACCTTCAAGCCTTCACATTCACTATCAAGCATAAGAAGGGACTGGCCAACAAAGTTGTAGATGCCCTTAGCAGGAGGAACTTGGTAATCCAAGAAATTCAATTAGAAAGCATGGGAATCACTGCTATGAAGGACATGTACCAAGAAGATGCAGATTTCAAGATGGCTTATGAGGTTTGTCAAGTTATGAATGAAAGGTGTCATACTAATTTTTCTGAGTATATGCTTCAAGAAGGTTTACTTTTCAAGGGTAGTCAACTTTGTATTCCTAATTTCTCAATGAGGGAGAATATTGTCAAGGAAAAGCATTGTGGGAGTTTATCAGGACATTTTGGACTTGATAAGACACTTGAGTTGGTTAGAAGGTTTTATTTTTGGCAAAGAATGCAATCAGATGTGAGGAAATTTGTTTCAGAGTGTGTGGTGTGTCAAAGAGATAAAGGTACAAGTTCAAATGCAGGCCTCTATACTCCTTTACCAATCCCTACCAAACCTTGGCATTCGGTTAGTATGGATTTTGTCTTAGGCCTTCCTAGGACTAAATCAGGTTATGATAGTGTCTATGTTGTGGTAGACCGGTTTTCCAAAAACGCACACTTTTTGCCATGCAAAGTTACACATGATGCTTCCAATATGCTACATGGATGACTTTTGAGGCCATTGAGAAGACTGAAACTCACTTTGTAGACATCCCAACTCAAGGGACTTGAGTTTCTTTTAGGCCCGGAAGTATGGTGCAGAGCACATTCTATTACACATCTATTTTCAAGCACATGGTCATGTCTACAGGTTCATTTATGATGTAATAATGGGTTGGATCACTGATCACCCTTGATGTAATTGAATGCCTAATTGTATGGTCAATAATCTCTTAGGTGAGCATATAAACCTAGAGGTCTATTAGGCCATGAAGGCTTAGAATTTGGATTTTCAATGTTAGTATGTCTAGGATGTTGTCTTAGGTGTTCGGAATAAATAATGACCTTGGATGTGTTTCCATAAGGTCTAGGTGGTTAATAATCGATGTTGGTCCTAAGTTGCAAAATATTGCATTTGTTGTCAAGCAACTTTTTAAAGTTGCTGATAGGATGCCAACTACTTCTCCAATGGTCCTAACTATTCAAAAGTTGGTTATGGACATTGGAAAAGTTTTATATATGTTTGGACAACCGTGGGAAGGAGAGTCAAAAAAATTTGTAAAGTTTGGTGGAGAAAGTGAATAGAACAAGTTTGATTTTGCCATACAGTGATATGTTTCTGTACGATCCCTACAGAGCATGAAAACTACTGATGATTTTTTTATCTGGTTAGAAAGAATCTTGAAACAGCCTTCCAATGCATTTGGTTTGACCTCTTGAAGTAAAGCTTAGTGGAATTTATAGGCATTTATCTTCTATAGGTTTGAAACCCTCCATTTTCAAGGGTTACAATGCAAATATGACCCTAACTCGCAATCTACTCATTGGGATCTGATGGCCATGGGTAGAATGCAAGTTAGGGACATAAATTTTGATATTCTAGAGGGGCGAAGTCAAAGGAGTTTTTTGGTGCATTACCACCAAGCCCTAGTCTAAACCAATTGAGGGTTTAGATTAGATTAGATGAGTTTCATTGAGCATACAATGAACAATGATGAGATGATGAATTGAATTGATGGAATTGGAGTATTTTAACATAGGAGAAACTTCCTGAAGTGTTTGAACCTTCCTACGATCCCATTCTCATATACCTCTTTTGTAAAACCGGTCTAACTAAGCAATTAGGCCTATGACCCAAGTACGTGTTGAATAGTGCAAGAATAGGGTGGAAATCCAATCTTTTTAAATTTGATAGTAATCCCAAAAGGGTGTCTGAAACCTAAATTTGTTGAGGTGTTGTTTGGTGTTATCTGGAGAAAAGTTCCAAAAGATAGTGAAATAGGGCTACTAACCGGTAGACCTATGCTGATAAACTTGTGAAACCTATGTCGGTAACCCTGTGAAACCTATGTCAGTAGACCTATACCGGTAGGCTTGTCTAGTCCTCAAAAGCCAATATTTCTCTTGTGCTTCAAAAATAGCATTGTGGAAGATCTTGATAGGTCTTAGGAAGTGGGTAGATGTGTTATTCCATTCCTAGTTAGGGGTAAGAGTTTGATTTCACAGTTGAGGTGTGAATCATAGCCGTGAGGGAGACTCAAGGTAAAGAAGACCAAGGTGTGTACCTGGGTTTATCACCCTACTATTGCCAACCTCTGCATCACATTACCCCCTATCCAAACCATCCCACCACCATCACTCTATCCCCTTGGTTCACTTACATTCATCCAAGGCAGTTTGCTCGTAGCAAAATAACATCTCATATACACCACCCATTCTCCTCCATCTGATAAAGGACTCGCATCTTGTTACCCAGAGAACAAGTATCCGAATTTTTTAAAAATGCTATAAAAAATGAACTATAAAGGTAAAGGCTTAGGCCTACATGAGTGAGGTATTTGGAGCCCATCCTTGTCGAAGCGCATCTAGGATCTCATGCTCTTGGTTACATATCCCAGGGAACTTCAAATAAAAATGTTGGTATAGCTAATGCAAAATCAAGTATGCTTCCAAACACACCATTGCATCTTCCCATTGTTCCTCCAAATTATTTTTCATCATTCCTCCTCCATCATATAAAGCTAAAAACACCATCCATCTTCCTCCTTCATCCTCTAAATCCATTTTGGGTCCCTATATCCCAAAATATACCTTCATATATCCCCCACATGCTAAATCCATTTTGGGCCCTTATATCCCAAAATCACATCCTTCATCTTTTCCTACTCGTCCCTCCATACGCAGATGCCATATCCCCATCACTCATCATAATCCTCCTTCTCCTTTCATTCCTAATCAAGATCAACAAAGGCACATATCCCCACATTCCATCCATCACTCCATCATTTCATCCATATTTCCTCCATCTCCTACATTGTTGCAAACTCCTTCCAAGGCTACTAGCATAAATTTGGATGCCAAGTCAAAAATGCATAAAGCTAAACATCCACATCAATATAAAGATGATCATGTCCAGTCAAAAAGACATGTTTTGATAGTGCAAAAGCTGATACAAAAATGCAATGAATCCTAAAGGCCGCAAAGGCCCACTAAAAGCAAAGCAAAAACAATGTGGATCCCAAAGCAAAAATAAGTAGTGCATCCAAAATAAAAACCTGCAATAGCATCCAAAATTGCTAGTCCACTAGATAAAAATTCTCCCCCTCCATCTCCTAAGTCTATTTTGGGTCCCTATGTCCCAAAGCTACCTATCACAATTCCTCCATCATATCCACATGCTACATCCATCTCCCCTCCACACAGCCCACATCCTTCACAACATGTGCCAATGTTGGTCTTGACAACATCCCCCCATCACACTCACTTTCCCTCATTCTATTCAAACACTTACCACCACCACATCCCTTACATTCACCATCAAAACCATCTAATCCAAGCCTTTGCATAATTTTCTCATTCCTAATAAATTTGTACCAATGTCCAATGATCACTCCAAATGGGCTCCTATTACCTTGATATGAAACTTGATGCTTGAGTCCTCCATCCATATCCCTTATAACCTATCTTCCAAATCCATTTATCCTCATCCCTCTCCCTCCACAAAATTTCCTCCCAAAAAATTAGAAAAAATCATACATAATAAAAAATTCCAAAATGAAAAAAAATAATTAAAAAAAAGTAAAGAGAAAAATTCGTCCAATGGTGAAAACTTGGCAAACAAGCACCTTGGACAAGTACCATGATGAAAACCTGGTAAATAGGCATCATGCTTAATTCCCCTCATCCTTTTGCTTTCCACACTTGGGGGCAAGTTCTTCTAGCCATCTATCCATCACCTCTGTCATCTCCATCTACCTACCATATCCATCATATCCAATCTAGCTCACTTCATCCACCCTCCTTGTCATCTTGATAAAAATAAAATCCCCCCATATATACATGCTTTGGACACCTCTTGGCCTTTGTTTCCCTATCAGGTTGCTCCTTCATTCGCCTTCCTATCCACCCATGATTCCTCCATTCCATGTAATCCTTTTGTGTGTCTTCATGATCCTCATCCACCTATCACCCTATCTTCTATCCACTTTTCTCAACTTCCTATCCTCCTGTCAGTCATTTTATCATATTCGTCCATCAGTCAAACCTTATCTCTTGGTTCCTCCATCCCTTCATCCCTAACCTAATCCATCCACCAATCCTTATCTCCTTATTCCTCCATATCTTCATCCATAACCCATTCATCCACCAATCCTTCAACCTCCCAGTTCCTCAACCCCTTCATCCATAACTGGATTCATCTCCAATCCTTTTCATCCTATCCTCCATCCTTACATCCTGTTAGAGTAATCGAGTCTTTACTTGATTAATTAAACAACATTTGTTTAATTAATTAAGTTCCCCTTTATCTCTTTTACACTTAAGCTAACATTAGGTGCATAATAATTAATTATTTTATTAATTATTATGTGCAAGCCTAGGGTTTTCCCTTTTAGGGTTTTTTGACCTATTAGAGGTTGAATTATTTTATTTGTATCATTATTCTATTACACATTTTTGTGAATACAAATCTCTCATATTCTTGAGCATTTTCATGTATTTATGTTCATCTTTGTTGCTTCCTTGCTTCTCCTTGTAATAGGTTTATTCAGCTTGCAAAGATCATTTGGGCTCTTGTGGTCTTGTATTTCTCAACTCTCACATGGTATCAGAGCTTCAGATCTGCAGCTACCTATTCTTGTTTTGAGTTTTTTTTGCATTGGAAGTAAATCTGGGATTTCAGAAGTTTTTTTTGTGCACCTAGGGATAGGCCTTTTTTCAGAGCACTTTCGGCCTAAACGGACCTCACCATCGTGCTCAGAAGGCCCAAAAACCCCTATGCTCACATAAAGCTTGATCATTTTCAACACTTGAGCCTCTGGGGGTATTTTTTTTGTTCTGTACCAGGGCGTACAACCCTGGCAAGTAGTTCGAGAAATTTTTTTTACAAAAAAAAAAATATTTTTTTGCCTTTTTTACGGCATGCAAGCCGAAATTTGTTTTTCTTAAAAAAAAAAAAATCATTTTAAAAAACTTTGGCAGAAGGTTTTTAAAAACAAATATTTTGGGTCAACCCACGGTATGTAGGGTACCATGGGCCCCTTGCCTGCAGTAGGCTCATACCTGCACCGCCACCGGCCCTGCCCACCGGCCCCCACCCATCGGCCACTTCCCTATCGGCCCTGACAAAGCGGGGCCCGCCGCCGTTGGCCCCCACCTGTCGACCGCTTCCTCGCCAGCCTCCACCCCGGCTGCCGCTGCTGCACCACTCGACCGCCATTGTAGCCCAGCTGCCATGCCTGCTCCACCACCGGAGCACAGCCCCCAGGCCACCTCCACCCAGCCCTGCCACCAAACAGCCTCCCTCTTGCCTTTGAAGGGGGGGTTGGTTTTTTCATCATATCTTGCGCATACGGAGTCTTTTTTTCAAAAACAAATAGGCGTTGGAAAGATGGTTCTGAGCCGGACCTCATGACATTGGATTTTTTTTCAAATTTTTCTATTTGACTATACTTTTTTCCAATCAAAGTGGGGTCTCTTTTCTACACTTCTAGGGTCATAGAATGTGCAAACGGACTCTGTTTTTTGAAAACGAATAGGTGTTGGAAATCTCTCAGCATGTTCTATTTAGATATGTGATCTTGTTTCTTAGATATTTCATCAGGTACATGATATTTTAGTTTGAATTTTTTTTGCTTATGCACTGCTTCATTCTCAACAGTATGTACTAGGATTTGGGTTTATCTCTTGTGGGGGGTGTTTTATTTTCTCTTTCTATCATTTATATCAGAAATATAGAACACCAAAAACTCTCAAAACAA
The DNA here is from genome assembly GCF_030272615.1 of Cryptomeria japonica. Lineage (NCBI taxonomy): Eukaryota > Viridiplantae > Streptophyta > Pinopsida > Cupressales > Cupressaceae > Cryptomeria > Cryptomeria japonica. The sequence continues at coordinate 22,952,922 of NC_081406.1, forward strand.
ACAAACCCTTGTGCATCTTTTGTCTATTATGAAAGATCACATAATAATAAAAAACACAAGCATGTATAGGTGCAGAGTTTCATGGAAGATTCTTTAGTTGAGTTGTTGACATCATACAACTATCACACCTAGAAGCCTCACATCACAAGGCTTCTCAGGGCATGAGGGTTGTGGTCCTATTTGGATGAGGTTTAGCCTCTATTGCAACGTCCTTTTGAGATTCTTCAGCATAGAAACAAGATGGATGAGGCCATGGGTTTCCTCTCATTACATGTTTATGATAGTCTTATGTTTCACCTTGATGCTTTTCTCACTCCTCAAGCTTAATGGTTGAAGTTTGAGACTCCCTTCGGGAGAGTTAATGAGATCCAAGCATTACAGATTGAGGCGGAGCTGGTTTCCTTGTCACCTAATTCCTTTCCCACCATTGAAGATTTTTTGAACAAATTCAAGACTACCCGATCTATTCTCTAGGAGTGTGGAAAGATTAAGACAGACCTAGAGTGCATTCACTTGATCCTTTCGAAGCTTCGGAGTCCTTTTCAGTTTTTTGCCTCTGCTTTCTACTCCACCATGGATGGCTTGGGTGCTCATTTTACCATGCCTACCTTTGATGTGTTTTGTGAGCATTTATCTCGTGAGCAGTCTCACCTTTCTTAGCTGGACATGCTCTCAGGGTCCAAGAACAAAGCATTGGTTGCTCAATCCTCTAAGGAGAAGCAAAAGCAAAAAATAAAGCCAAAGAAGAATTTTGCAGACAGTGAGCATTCCTCCAAGCTACCTCCTAAGTCTGATTCTAAACCACCATTTAATCCAAAACAAGGGAAATCTTCACAGTCTGGTGAGTCTTCCTCCAAGACTAAGAAGAAACTAGGAGATACTTGCAGTTTTTGTGGCAAGGAAGGACATCCAGTTTCTAGGTGTTGGAAATGATTAGGGCTTTAGAGGAAGCCATGCACTAGCATCACATCTCCTCACCTCAGGCATCTTCTCCTTCCACAGGGAAAGGTCATGCTCTCACTGCTCGAGCTTCGACCTATGGGTCCACTTGGATTTTAGATTTTGGTGCTTCTCACCATATGACTCACACTCAAAAGTTGGTTAATTCTCTTGCCTCTTGTGGTACTTTACAGATTGCAGTGGGTGACTTTGTTCAACTTTCAGTCTTGGGTTCAGGTTCTATCTCTTTGGATGGGGGTACTCTGCAAAATGTTCTGGTTGTTCCTGACATCTCAATGAACCTCATGTCCATTTATCAGATTTTCCATTCTAGCTCTAGTAAGACAGTTGAGTTCTCACCACATGATGTGGTTATTCGGGACCTCCATGACTCTGATTTGGTTGTGGCTACTGGGAGTGTTGATACTACATCTTGTCTTTACAGATTTGATGGATTTGAGCCCTCTGTGGATTCAGGTTCATCTCTTATAGCACATGCAAATTCAGTGAGTAAGCTTTGGCATGAGTGCTTCGGCCATGTCAATTATAGATATCTTCAACAGATGAGTACATAGGCACTTGTTCTTGGGCTTCCACAAATTTCCTTCACTGATGGTGTTTGTCATGGTTGTGTGCTTGGCAAGCATCAGAGGGATCCCTTTCCAAAGGGAAGAGCCCCTCGTGCTTTGGCACCTTTGGAGTTGATTCACGGTGACCTCATGTCATTCCCTACTCCTTCTTTTTCTGGGGCCAAGTATGTACTCACATTTATTGATGATTTCTCCAGATGCACATGGGTGTACTTTCTTAAGTACAAGTCTGATGTCTTTGATTCATTTCGAATCATCAAGACATTTGTAGAGAAGCAGTTTGGTTGTTCTATTCGGCGGATACGTATAGATAATGGGGGGGAGTATGTGAATCAAGCTTTCAGATATTTTTGCACTGAGCATGGTTTACAACATTAGTTTATTGTTCCCTACACCCCTCAGCAGAATGGTGTCGCTGAGAGAAAGAACAAAACTTTACAGGAGATGGTGAATTGTATGATTCAGTCCAAGTCCATGGATTTGCCTTTTTGGGCTAACGTGGTCAATTGTGCCAACTACATTCAAAATTAGATGCTTCACAAGGTGGTTTGACATATGACTCCTGAGAAGGCTTGGTCTCATGACAAACTTGATGTTTCCTTTTTCTAAGTATTTGGTAGTGAGGCATGGGTATTTATTCCTGATGCTCAGAGGAGAGCAATGGAGTGAAAGATCTGACCCCTCATTTTTTTTGGCTACTGTGAGGATATTAAGGCATATAGGATGTTTGATCCTGATTCCAAAGAGGTCCTATTTTGACGGGATGTTTAGTTTGATGAGCACCTTCCCACATTGGATACCCTGTCTCCAGTGTCTACCCCTCTACCTACTCCTCCCACTGCATCTCTTTAGGATTATTTTGAGGATGATTCTAATGATGTTGTTGATGATCCACCACCCCCACCTCCACCTGCTCCACCTCAGATGCCCAAGTGGACTCGCTTTACTGTTGAGGCGGCAAGATCTATGGTCGGTGATCTTTCAGATACTCATCACACCTGTTCTCATATTGTGGGTTTTATTCTTTTGAGTCATGCCATTTCAGATGATCCTCATAAGTTTTCATAGGCAACAGGACACCCTGAGTGGATTGTGCTATGGAGGAGGAGTATTCTTCTTTGATGAGGAATAATACTTGGGATCTTTGTCCTCTTCCTAGGGGCAGAAAGATGGTTTGGTGCCACTAGTTGTATCGCACCAAGTATGTTGTTAATGGATCGATTGATAATTACAAAGCATGTCTTGTTGCAAAGGGTTTCTCATAGGTTGAGGGTATTGATTACTCCGAGACATTTGCCCATGTCACCAAGATGAACTCTATTCTCTTTGTACTATCCCTTGCAGCTTCTAGGGGATGGCCCATTTTTTGAGATGGATGTGAAGAGTGCTTTCTTGTATGGCGACCTACAAGAGGAAATATATATGGAGCATCCTCAAGGATTTGTGCAGGACGGTTCTTTGGTTTGCAGACTTTAGTGTTCATTGTATGGTCTCAAATAGGCCCCTTGGGCTTGGTATGAGAAGATGGACTCTTTCTTGCTCTCCACTAATTTCACACATTGTCATTCCGATCACACAGTGCGCATTTAGCATCTTGAGGGTGAGATCCTGATTCTTGTGCTATATGTTGTTGATCTCCTCATCATGGGTAGCTCATCCTCTATGATTCAGCATGTTCAGCGAGCTTTGATGGACCAGTTTGAGATGACAGATCTCGGTCTTTTGCACTATTTTCTTGGTCTTCAGGTGATTCAATCTTCTGATGGGATCTTCATTTACCAGTAGAAGTATGCTCTTGACATGCTTTGGTGCTTTGGCATGCTTTATTGCAAGCCTGCCCCCACTCCTTTTTAGTCAAGGGTTGTTTTGATTACTACTTGCCCCACTCCTTCAGTAGATTCTACACTTTATAGGCAGTTCGTTGGCAGTTTGTTGTACCCAACACACACTCATCCTGACCTTTCCTTTGTGGTTGGCCTTGTCTTCCAATTCTCCCATGATCCTCATGAGAGTCATTGGCAAGTTGCCAAACATATTTTGCGGTAGATTTGGGGCTCTATTTCTCATGGAATTCATTACACATCAGGGGAACCTCGCATTGTTGGCTACACTGACTCAAATTGGGCTAGTGATGTCAATGATCAGAAGTCTACTTTTGGCTTTATTTTTTGTCTTGGCTCTGGTCCTAACACATGGTATTGCAAGAAGCAGACTGCTCATGCATTATCATCTATAGAGGCTGAGTACCAAGTTGTTGTGCTCGCAAGTTAGGAGATCTTATGGCTTTGACAGTTGATGACTGAGTTTGGTTTTCCTCCTAATAGTCCCACTATTCTTTGGTGTGACAATCAGAGTGCTATTCACATTTCTTGCAACCTGGTGGAGCATCAGTGGATGAAGCACATTGAGCTTCACATGCATTTCATCCACCACTTGATTCAGGATGGTTCTCTCATTTTGGAGTACATTCCCATTGCCAAGCAGGTTGCAGACATCTTCACAAAACCTTTTGCATCGTCGCACTATCTTCAGTTGCGCTCTATGCTTGGGGTGAAGGAAGTTGTCCTTGGTGGGTCTTTATGAGGCCTTCCTTCCTTCATATTTCTTTTAGCATGTTCTTTTATCTCTTTTTGGAGAGGAGTTTTTTCCCACTAGGTTTTCTCCTTTTTCTTCGTTTCATAGAGATTTCCTTGTATTTGGGTACCTGATTGAGCCTTGTTATCGGGACCCATCTTTCCTACTTTCAATAGCTATTCTAGGTTTTAGATTCTCCCTAAGTCTAGCTTAAGGGGGGGTGTTGGAGTAATTAGGTCTTTACTTGATTAATTAAACAACATTTGTTTAATTAATTAAGTTCCCCTTTATCTCTTTTACACTTAAGCTAACATTAGGTGCATAATAATTAATTATTATGTGAAAGCCTAGGGTTTTCCCTTTTAGGGTTTTTTGACCTATTAGAGGTTGAATTCTTTTCTTTGTATCATTATTCTATTACACATTTTTGTGAATACAGAGCTCTCATATTCTTGAGCATTTTCTTGTGTTTATATTTTTCTCTGTTGCTTCCTTGCTTCTCCTTGTAACAGGTTTATTCAGTTTGCAGAGATCATTTGGGATCCTGTGGTGTTGTATTTCTCAACTCTCACACATCCCTCCTCTCATATCATTACATCACCTCTTCCATCCCTTGTCATTGGTATCTAGCTCTAGGATACCCCCACGCAATCCAATGTCTTCCATCAAATCAATCCATCTGCTCCTAGAAATCCACCATCGCATGCAAATCCTATCCATCTTCCTCAACTATCCAAGGTCAAACACTAATCGAATCATCCGATTGTATACTCGGTCTTGTTCTCAGCTTTGCTGCAAGCCTTGATCACAATCCAATCATTCATCATCGGGATGCATCCTTCCTAATCATTGTGAATCTCTCATCATTTTTCCTCTTGACTAGGGCAATATCATGCTCATCCCTAGATCTTCCTCCATCATCCATAATCTCTTGTACATCATGTATGTAGGTGTCGTTGTACATAGGCATCTGTCAGTCCTATCCTTTGAGATCATATCCTATTAGCTTGTTCTTCAACAATCATCTTTGAGCATCTTTGTCATCATTATCGTATCAAATACCTTTTGCCTTATCCATCCACCTGTCATCTATCATTTGTCTTATATAGGATGTATCCTTCCTTAAACCAAACATTTTGATCTATCTATGTCCTATACAGGATGTATCCTTCCTAAAACCAGACGTCTTGATCATCTTTGTTTTATACAAGATGTATCCTTTTTTATACCAGACATCATCAAATCCTTTTGAAAAAAGATATTTGAGGCCCTCATGTCTGTTTTGATTCTTTTTTATCTTTGTTTATATTTTTGAGCTCCTATAGGCCTATTTCCCCCTGGTTGCCACGATCTTTTATATCATGGTGCGCTGGGAATAACAAGGCTCAAGATGTGATCTTGTTGCTTTTTGGTTTTTCTTGGCATGTTTTCTTGATGTGTCCCTTGTTGTACTCCCATGAGGTTTATGTTATCTCATGTTACAGTGGGGTATGTCTTCTGCTTGTGGTTAGCCTAGCATCATTTCTTGCAAGGTCTCTGTAACTCTATGTGGTGCTAGATTAGCTTGTGTGTCTATTTATATGTGTCAGTTCATGCATTGGCTATGAAATTCCACCCTAGTTCCTCATATCTTGGTGACTCACATACACTGCTAAATCAAAATAAGTGCTCACTACATGACATCTCATTTTGCAGGTGCCCACGCTCTATGATGTTTCCATCACCATCTCCATTGCATTTGCATTTTCTCCCCCTTTCCCCTCTGATTCATCTCCCCTCATGCTTCGCCTTGCATTTCCTTCCTCATCTGGTGGGGCACTGTTTCTTTCGAGGCATCACCTGACCTCCTTTTATTTCTTGTGCACCCTCTTGAGGGGGCATCCCTAGTTATGCCCTCCTTCATCCACCCGGGGCATTTTCTTGCTCTATTTCCTTCAATTCATTGGTGTCTTATTGTCTTTGCACCAACATTATTCTAGCACCACTGCGAAGAGGAACAAAATGTACACACCTAAATTTGACTAATCAATTTAATCAAATTTATTTCCCTTAGCTAATTGAATTAATTAATCTCATTAATTAATCCACATTCCCAATCCTTTGAATTAATTAATCTCATTAATTAATTCCCCCTTCCCAATCCTTTCAATTAATTAATCTCATTAATTAATTCCCCTTTCCAAATCCCTTGAAATAATTAATCTAATTAATTAATTCTCCCCTTCCATTTCCATAAATTAATTCATTCATTCCCTCCTCTTGCCTTTTTATTTGAATTATTTAAATTCAAATATCCTATTTAGGACAAGTGGCTCCTAACTTTTAACCACCTAACCCTCCTCCTGACTAACCCTCCTCCTAACCAACCCCAAACTAATCTTATCCTATCCTATCCTAACCTCCTCTCACAGGTGTGTGCACACACATAAATCCCTCATTTTCTTATTACTAGGAAATTGTTCCTATTTTGGGGTGGCCTCCTCCCAAAATGGACATGTGTCCTTGAGGACACATTCAAACCCCTCTTTGACATGTGTCCCTCTTGAGAACACTTGTTAACTCTTGTTGAGCCACTAGGACAAGTGTTTCCTTCTCCCATTCTCTTCCTTTGATTTCAAATCATGTTTAATCCCCCCTCATTTTAGAGCAAATCCTCCACTTTTTTCATATTTGCATCCTCATAATGCCAAATTCTCTCCACTTACATTAGATTGCATTGTTATAATGCAGAATTTCATCCACCATTAGCAGATCCATATTGTCACAATTCCTAATTTCATCCCCACTTCATATCATCCAATCCTGATATCCACTCATTCAAGCTTTACATCTTGAATCCATTTAGCACATCCCGCATCATGGATCAATCAAGCACAAGCTACGTCATGAGCACACATCCAAACAAGGGATAATCGAATCAAAGGTTGAAAAGGAGGTTTGTATTCACTTATTTATTCTTTTATGTTTCACTTTCTTCCTTTCTAAGCATCCCTATCTTGAGGTGTATTGAGTTAATGGCCTTCTTGATTGTTTTCATTGTTATTTCAATCAATTTAGTATAGCATGCATATTTACCTCACACATAAATCTCATGGCATGGTTCCAACATCCTTGTAAAGTTTCCTAAGGCATTTAGGATGTATTGGGAAAATAATTTGTAATATTTAATTCTCACTATTGTTAGTAATACATTCATAAGGGATCATGGGTTCCACTAGCAACTATAAAAGTGGGTTGTGAAGACAATTATTTAATATTGTCTTTCCCACTTGTGGACATCTAGAATAAGATAATTGATGGCATAGGAAGTGGAAAAATGAGTGACCTTTGGGCTTCTCCAAGTGGATTCTTGGAAGAGCCAATAAGTGTATCTTAGTATTCTGTCTTTATTGCATTTAATTCAATGTTTATCTTGCAAGAATGGGTGCCCAAGTTGGAGAGGAAGTATTGGAGTCAAAATCAATGTCTTTTTGAGTTCCATAGAAGTATTCCAAGGTTTGGTTGTGAGAAATGAAGAGGCTTCTTTAGACATCTTTATTGGTGGTTTTTTAGCTCTTGACATTCTCTAAATTCAGCCTTTTGGATGTAGAATTTGGGTGAAATAGTTGAATTAGAATTTTCTTTCCAATAACAAGGACAGTTGGGAGGCCTAAAGAGGCTGTTGATGTGTACATGGGTTCTACTATGTTGGAGACAAAGAGGATAATGAAAGTGATTGTATTGTAATTGCATATTTATTGTTGATAATGCAAAATTGACCTCTTTTGTTGATGGAGTTTTTTCCTACAATGGTTTCTCCATGTAAGTCCTATGTTAAGTGGTAATATTATGTTGTTTATTTGTGTCTATTTGCTAATATATTATGCTTATGCTAATCATTATTTATTATTTTTATAAGTTTTCATAAGATAGGTTTATTAAGAATAATATACAAGTTGGTTTTTGGCATCATTAAGAAGAAGGATCTAATCATGATTTTTCATATTAAGGTAACTTAATTTTCAGATTTTCATGTTGTAGCTATTTAATTCTTGTATCTCTTCCTTTGATTATACAAGTTGATTTAATTCTTGTAGATAGGGGTTGGTCTTCACAATATTTGGTATTGAACCTATTTATTTACCAACAATCCCATTGTTCCCTTTCCTTTTCATCATCTTGGGCACTAGGAAGGACTATTGAAGCAAAGAGACAAAGGGCTAACATGAAGGGTATCAAAATTGCTCCCAATGTGGATCTAATAATACATACATAATTCACAGACTACACAATGCTATTAAAAATGACAAACAGAAGGGAATAAATAGTAATTAAAAATCTCCTAGACAAATATTACCAAGCTTCGGGACAAAGTATAAAATAGAGGAAATTGGATATATATTTTTTTATCACAAACCCGAGGAGGCAAAGAGAGATAGCAAGAATAATAGTGATCAAAATTGGAGCGCTCCTTGGAAGGTTCTTAGGTCTACCATTATTTGTGGGGGTGAACAAAATATACTTCTAGGACAACATACTTTCCAAATATACCAAGAGGCTTGAAGCATGGAAAGGTAAGTGTCTCACCTCAATAGGAAGAGTAATATTGTTAAAATTGGTCATTTATACATTACCAATCTATGCCATGTGTTGTATGAATCTCCCACAAAAATTATTTTCCCAAGTAAAATGTTGGATGAGGATTTTCTTTTGGAATGGAAGCAATGATCAAGATAAAATTCCTAGATAGTTGAATGGCATATGGTTTGTAGACCAAAATAAACTAGTGGAATAGGGCTTTAAAAATGGCCAATAATGAAATTAGTGTTGGTAGAAAAGCTAGTATGGAACATGTATCACAAGTTAGAACAAAAGTGGAAAAAAATCCTACAAAGAAAGTACCTTGGTTCTAATGAACCATGAAGGATTCTAATAATATGAAACTCCTTGCCAAATCGATAGTTTGGAACTTTATGTTGTCTTGAAAAAATTAGTGGTTAACCACCTCAATTGGGACATCAAGGGGAGATAGCAAGTTCATTTATGGGAGGATTCATGGGATGGATTCTAACCGATAGTTGAGATACAGAGCCTAGAAGTGGCCAAAACAATACTCTAACAAAATTGGGGTACCAAAGTTGTGGATTATGTAGAGTACGAGACAAAGGATGGCGTTCAAATATGGAAATAGAAATCCTTCCAACATCTTGACATCCAGGAAGAGAAAAATATAACCCTATCAAGAGCACTTAAGAACCAAAGATTTTGCCCCCTGTGGGCTAGCGGAGTTGGCTTGAGTCTTGGGTTTTCTCCCCGAGGTCTTGGGTTCGACTCGATGGCACATGAATTATTTTGTCACGCACACTTGGGGGAAAGTGTTGATAGATGTGCAACCCTAGGAACTATTCTTGCCTCAACACGCCTCTCTCCTGAGCCCCAAACTTGGTTGTTCATGGCCAAGTCAAGGTTTCAGGTTTGAGCATTGGGCTGAGACACGGGGATACCCTAAGGATAACAAAAAAAAAGAACCAAAGAATTCACATTAGAATTGGAAAAGATGAGATCAAATGGTGCACTTCCAACTCTGGCACTTTCAATGTAAGAATTGCTTAAGGCCTAAAAGAGGTCACTTTGAGGAAGGAATACTAGCCAACAAGCCTATGTTGGAGGAAGGACTAATTACCTAAGGAAAGGGTGTTCACTTGGATGGCATTGCAAAACAAAATCCCCATAGGAGACACACTTCAGAGGATTGGAATAGTGGGCCCACTCAATTTCACCATGTGCAGAGAGGAGGATGAATTGGTAAATCATTTGTTGCTAAACTATGAGGTGGAAAGAAGATATTGGGAATGGGTGGTGTATAAACTAAATTGGGTAGATCCCTACCAAAATGACCTCTTGAGCATGTTAAATGGGTGGCCAATTCTAAAGAAAAGAGAAATATTCTCAAGCATCTAGCAGGGAGCGCCATTAATCATTGCATAGGAAAACTAGAAAGAGAGAAATAGGAGATTGTTTTAGGAGAAGAAGAGGTTGATGGATGGCCTTATTAGTAAATTGGATTATGCCATTATAGAAGTAGTCAGTAGTGTAGCCTCAACCAAAGCATCAAGAAGAGTTCATTCACTTTATGAGATAGACAACTCAAGAAATAATTGCTCAATCTCTCTATTCCCCCTATTTGTGGGAAAAGACTGATTAATCCCTCATCAAATCTAAGACAAAATGTGAAGTGGATGCCACAAGAAGAAGTATGATTAAAAGTGAATTTTGATGGGGCTTCCAAGGAAAATATGGGGCCTTTAAGGGCTAATTGCATTCTAACATGTCAAAATGGTAACACCCTAGTAGTGGAAGCTAAGTTGCCAAAAGGGACAAACAATGAAGTTGAGGTACAAATGGCATGGTTAGAGATTAATTTGTGTAGACAACTAGGCTTCAAGAGGCTTAATTTAAATATAGATTTGATGATATAAATCAATGCCATATAACGTTAGGAAAATCCCAATTGAAAACTTAGGAAGTTCATCCCATGAATATGGGAAAGCATTGCTTACTTGAAGGATTTTAAATTGACACACATCTATCAAGAGGACAATACAAAGGTAGACAAGTTGTCGAAAGTGGCAATCAAAATGATTATAGACCAAGAGAAAATAAATTTGGTGGATTTAAATCCACCTTCAAATGCAATAGTTAGGATTGATGGGACATGGGAGGATGGGTGCATTTAGACCAAAAGCCAAATGAAAAACTAATGGTAGGGCAAGCATGGTGGTGAAAGGACTTTATCTTTTTTGGTTACCAAAGTATTGGCATTATGAACAATGGAGTCAACCATATATCTCGACTCCAAAGAAAGGCATATGGATTTCGGAGGCATAGTTACAAACCATCCGATGGGGTCGTTGTAATCCTCGTCATTTAATTTATCAATCGAGGGAGGTGTCCATGGCTATATGCAAACGAGAATGAAGAAAACTGGTTTGACGGTCTATTCTAACTTGCAGGAAATGAAAGCTAATCTAAGGTACACTTGCATGAAAGGAAAGACTAGTATAAGAAACACTTTCATGAATTGAAAAGGTTAAACTAATTCACACTTTCTAGAAATAAAATACTTCCTTGAATTCAAATTTATTCTAAGAAATTCTGGAAATTACATTGTTGGAAATGAAACTAGTCTATCCTATTTCCTCAAGCTAAAACAAGTCTTTCTAATCCCCCCCTTTTCTTGATTGATTACAATATATTTATAGAATTATCATTCCATATCTACCCAACCAATCTACTAATAATGTGGATTGAAGATCCAATTTTTAAGGGGGTCGTTTACAAATCTTTAAGAAAACTGACACTATTGTCCTTCATCCTGCCAATCTGTCTCAATTATTTTCTATCATGAACTGCTCCTTTCCTATTGTAAATCTCTCTAAACCATAAAAAACAAATTAGCCCTTGAATTCTACTTTCCGGATCATTTTGAATTTTCAAATTTCATTGAGAAACGAGGGAGATATTGTTGTTTTATTGAGATTATGTTACTCACAATTTTTGGGTGCCTGAGTTTTAGGAAGTCTCAAGTTCTCAACGTGAATGAAGGAATTATTCATTAGTTCAGTTGACCAAATCATTTTTGATCATCATGAAAAATATTCTATAATAATTCAATTACACTAGAGTTCTTTAGTAACTTGAGTTATCTTTGTTGGAGAAAGATAACATAGTGTAGTGTGCAACTGCAACTTGCATGAAACGGATACTTTGCCCATTGATTTAGGAATGACTGATGCTCCATGATTTTGCATGAATCTTGGATTGTACTGGGAGTCTTCAAGAGTCTTCTCTATCTTCTCTTAACGTCTTCAAAGCCTTCTACAATGTCTGGAGCTATCTGGAGTTATCTGCTGCAAATATTTTTCTTGTCATGAGCTATTTAATAACTCAATCATCTGCATTGTAATATCCTGCACACTCATGGAGACATATTAGAAGCATTTTGGATCACATTTATTTACTAAAAATAAATTAAATATCTACTTTATATTCTACCTTAAACAAGATAAAGAACTTTCAATTATTACTCAAATCCACTTTTACAACAATATACTAAGAAGAAATGGATAATTTTAATGGGTTAAATATGAGACAAGTTTTGGTTTCATCACCATCACCTATGGAAGATATTCAATGTTGCTGAAATGGAGGACCTAGAAGCCATTAAGGGAATATTGGGAGCCAAATACTTGTCCTCCACCTACTAGTACCAAGTTTTAAAAATGACATTTCCTTTGTGTTTATGGTATGACTACTCTGAGTGAGGAAGGAGAAAATGGCAATGAAATGGTTGATGCAAAACCTAGTCAAAGTACAGTGGCGAGGGGAGATGATGAGGTATTTTCACATGGTAGTGGGTTTTGGACTATGATCGACCAAAGAGGTTTGGTCGGGAAACTTACTCTATGCTATAACGGACCATGGATGTTGTTCTTGATTTGGAGTGTGGGAGAGGGCATGGACACTCGTAGGATGGAAGTCTCTAGGAAAATTTCTTTATTGAAGGAGATCATGGGCACATTTAGGTCTACACCACGACCACTGATGATGGCTCTCTCATAGTGCACAGTGTCCCTAAGGAACTAGTGGAGATGGGCAAAGAAGAGGCAAAACAAGAGGATTTTCACTGTCATGAGACAAAATTTTATTAAATTTTATATTTTTTGACCTTGGTCTATCGTTCATGAGTGCTAATGTATTTTATGTTTGGCCTCCTAAGTGCCAAATTAGTCTATCAAAAAAATAGTTTACTAAAATTAATTATAGCAATAAAAAATAATAATATTTTTTTTATATTTTCATTGTCTTGTATTTAATTTACAATTATGTTAATTGATATTATTTTTATATGGTTTTTATGTACAAATATTGGAGTTGTAATATATAAAAAATGGCAAGTGAACAAGAGTAGAAGTGAAAATTAGCATTCAAAAATTTGCAAGGGATTGCAACTTTTAGATTCATAACTGCACTCAAACTATAGACCTTTTGAATGAGGCTAGAGATGATGTGGGCTTAATGGAGCCTGAACTAGGGGTCATTTGCTGACTTATTGGTCCAAGATCCAACAGGAAGAACATTAGGGCTTGGATCTCTAAAAACTGAAAGACAAAGATCATCAAACTAAAGGCTTTTTTGTGGTTATTTTTTTATCGATAGAAGAAAGAGAGTGGGTGCTTCAAGGTGATTTGTGGAAGATGGGAAATTACCATTATACATTGAAAAATGACACCCTAATTTCAATCTCATAAAATTAGCCCCACATGATTATCCAGTCTGGATCTGTCTCTATAATCTTCCAACAAAATATTGGTCAAAGGAATATTTGGAAAAAATAGGGAGAACTTTGGGAACCCTAACAGAAATCGATGCCAAAATTGTTGAGGGGGACTTGTATTTGTTTTCTTGCCTTCAAATTGTTGCAATCAAACAAATTCTAAGATAAATAATCTTATGTGTGGATGGTGACCACTGATTTCAGTCAGTTGAAATTGAACATAACAAGCTATTTTTTATGAAGTGTCATAGCAGGAATCATCATGAAGATGGATGTAACTGGAGACCAAGGACTAAAATGATTTGGAAACCTAAGGCTTAAAATTCTTTTATTTTTGCACATCTGATTGTACCTATTTCAGGGATTTCTCTAGCCTTGAGATTGAGTGGTCTTGGAGATATTTCCCTTCTTCGAACTTAAAGGATCCCAACAACAGTTGAGATAGGTGGGCCCTTGGATCCATGTTGTGATACTATCAGTCTCAATGATTCTGGGAGTAAGATGAAAGGGGCGGATTTTAAATTTTCCAAGGGAAGGGATTCAAGGAATGAGGAGACCTCGGGGAAAGAAATGGTGATCTTGTGATCTGTAAAAGAGGGGGGTGTTTTGGACTCATTAGAGGTTAGAAATGCCCCAGTAAATGAGGATAGACGCAATAAAATTATGGAATATGAGGAGGCCGAAGATGTGATTGACTCGGTTAATGGATCAGAGGATGATGAAATCAATTCTGATGGATTAGGGATGATAGACACCAGATGTATTAATCAATCAGCAGTCAAGGTTTTGGGATTCACTAGAAGGGGGAAGGGAAGAAAATTAAACGAACATAAAAGGGAGGAAGCTAATGAAAAAGGCCTTCTAGTGTCTTGGATTTCTTTAAATCCAAGGGAGCCAAGAATGAATACTGCCACATGGAATGTCAGGGTCTATCGGTCCCTAACAAATGACACTTGGTCAAGCGTCATATCGGCAAGCTAGCACTAGATATCATTATGCTTCAAGAAACTTAGATTAGTGAAGAAGAAGGTGATAATTTTTTAATATTTTATAAACAATAGTCAGACTTCTTTCATAGTGCTGGGGGCTCGACTGGTGGATTGGGGATTATGTGATCTCCAAATAGTTTTGACATAAGGATGATTAAAGCCAATCATAATTGGGTGTTGTGCTCTATTAGGAGCCAAGTTACAGATTTCAAATTTCCTTTGTTCAATGTCCATAGTTTGATCTAGACTGAGGAAAAATTGAAGGTGTGGAACACAATTAGATCAAGGATGCAACAATAGGGTGATCCTGAAAGGTGATTTTAGCACCATATTAGATTTCAGTGAGAAGAGCAAAGGATTAAATAAATTAAACAAAGTTATTGTGGATTTTAGATAATTTATTGACAACGTCAAGGTAGACAGTATTATGAAAAATGGAAGGTTTACGTGGACCAATCGAAGGGATGGTTTCCCTAACATCTCGGAACGGTTAGATTTCTATTTGCTCTTGGATCGATGGGAAATTATTATAGTTTTGAATCAAGTACTTTTCTAGTTATTGTTTCAGACCATTTCACTGTTCTTTTGGATCTGCATGTGATTGAGTGAAAAGATAGACGAAGGTTATTTTAAGTTTTAATCAATGTGGTGGCAAGATACTAGCCTAGTTAGCAAACTCGAGGATTGGTGGCAGGAAGGTGACTCAGTTGCTAGAAGTAGGATCATTATGATAAAATTAGTATTATTTGTTGTCTCGATATATGTAATGTCATGCTTCAGGATAACAAGTAAAACTCGAGCAAGTATGGAAGGTTCCTAAAGGAATTTTTGTGGGAAGGTTCCAAGGACGAAAACAATTACGTCTAATCCATTGGGACACAGCTTGTCTCTCCAAAAGTTGCGGTGGGGCTGGTTTGAGAAATATGGAAAGACAAAATCTAGCCCTCGATGCCAAATTCAGTTGGAAAATGTACATGTAACTTGAAAAATTATGGTGTAGAATATTGCAAAGGAAGTGTCTAGATAACCACGATCCTTGAAAGATATTAACAATGGTAAACTCTCAGGGTGGCTATCCTATTTTGAATTTTTATGGGAGAGAAGAAAGGTGATCATCGAACATCTCTCAATGAGGATAGGCAATGGTAAATTGGCAGATTTCTGGTATGATTCATGGAACGGAAACGTTCCATTGTCTGAATATTTTGGTTTGACGAAATGGATTGATAATTTAATACATGTCAACGAAAGGTAAGTGGTGAATTATGTAATAAAAACTGATGTTGGATCTGGGGAAAACTACGAGTGGATGAATTGCAATGGACTCTCATTACCGAAGAAGGATAAGTCAATCCTACCTTCGATCTTAGCGGAGCACAAAATATCATTTTCCGATGATGAGATGAGGTTATTTCGTGCAGCTTACAGGTCGGGGAGTACTCAGTAAAGATCGAGTATGCTATTCAAAAGGAACATAGCAACCTAACTCGTTGACCAAGAAAAATATGTTGGCAAAAATGCATTCTACTAAAAGTTGACTCATTCATGTGGACTGCCCTTCATAAGAAGATACTAACAGGGGATAGGTTGTGGCGCATCGACATTTAGGGCCCAGGTAGGTGTATCCTTTGTCAAGACAATGAAGAAACCACGAACCACCTTTGATGACATGTCCCTTCACCATGAGGTGTTGGGATTGGCTTCAACTGTACCTCGGTTAGAGTACAGTTCCCCATGTCAAGTTGACTTGTTGGAATTTTTTCTTACTTGGTTGTGCAGAAATAAATGGGATTCATGGGAGACTTATGGTTGGTGGTCTTTTTTATAGTCCATCATGTCAGTCATTTGTGTATGGGTCTACAGGCGTACATACTTTACCCTCTTGTGGGATTTGAACTTGTGGCCTCTCTTTCAAGAGCACAAATTCTCCACCACTAGGCCAACTCAAGCTATACAACAAGAGTATTTTCTGTGATGAGAGCTTCTTAATTGATGAGCTTATCTAGAAAATTGAAGATGGTATTTGTGAAGTGGTCAATGCAAATAGATTTTCTAGAACCACACTCATTTCACAAATTGGTATAATGAAATGGAGAAGAATTGGGATAAATTAAAATCATTGGCAACAAAACCTCGAAGAGTGGGGAGACTAAACAAACGGTACTTGAGGCAGGAAGGTGTAAACTCAATTTTGATGGCACAACTAAAGGCAATTCAGGTCCAGATGGTGCAAGATGCATCATCAGGAATGACAAGGGTGAATGTCTATGGGCTCTTTCCAAAAAAATTGGTGTTATTACTAATAATGAAGTTGAATTTGAGGCTCTCACGTGGGGTATGTGGCTATGTAGGTAGAAAGGATTAATAAACGTGGATATTGAAGGAGATTCTCATATATGTATTAATGTTATCACTAAGAGATGTGCACATAGTTGGAAATCGAAACCATGGATTAAAAAAATTTAAAACTGTTTGGATAAAATAAGCATTTTTTCCTTATCTCATGTGTTCAGATAAGCTAATAAAGCGGCATATGTTCTTGCCAATAGGGACATACAACAAGATTGCACTAAGTGATTGACGGATCGATATCTTTATAAAGGATTTGACGTATATAGTTGTTCAAGATAAGTTGGAATCTAACAAGTGATTTCCACCTAATTCAAGGATTGGATAGGAGGTGATGTTTGAGCAGATCAAGATATCTTTCCTACTGATTGAATTGGTGGTGTTTGTCAGTCCATACGCAAGACTGTGATGGTTTGCTTTTGACCTGATCAGTTGTACATTTGTTAAGGTATATATATATATATATATATGCTTTCAAAGATGGTGACATCAATGTATTTTCAATAGGAAAGTATAGTCTTTAAAGAGATACTTAAGACTCGGATGGTCTCAATGAGTTCAAGTCTGTAATCAAAACATGCCTATACATTATAGATAGATACCTACCTCGTTTAGGTAAATATCTATCTTGAATGGATAGATGAAAGCTTATCTCACTTAGACAGATGTCTAACCTATATGGTTGGATGGTAGCCTCAAATTGGATGAATGTCTATCATGTATGGATAGATGTGCTTGATTATACAACTGAATTAAAGACAACTTAATAATTTAACAAGGAAAACAATGGGTGAAATTTTGAGATACAACATGAGGGTTGTTACACAATGTGAAGTTGTTTGAGGAACATGTAAATGTTTTTATACATAACTCTAAAAATTTGTTAATGGGCAATGCTTCATGATTGCTCCTCTTTTATGGCCTTGACTACTTTTTCACATGAGATCTCATGAAAAAATTATTATGGTCCTTTATATGTTATAGGTTATGATTTTAATACATTTAAGGGTGTGCTTATTGATTCTACTTGTCAATGTAACCTATCCATAGAAGATTTATTTTGTTCAATCATCATTTTTGGCTACAAGTAGATGCACAATTAAGAGTTTCACTTAAGATGACTAATGTTGTATTGATTAAGACTATAGGATTTATTAGTTTGCCTTTAGCAATGCATTCAAATGAGGTGTCCATTTTATGTCATATCTCTTCTTCATAATATTTCATGTATTACTTGTGCATCCCTAGATTAAAAAATTTCAAACAATATCTCATATGTTTTTTTTTAAGTAGAAAAGCAGCAAGACAAGGGTATCATCCCTTAATACAACAACCCTTAGGCAACAAAAAATAAAACAAAATGGGGGTGAGAGCCCCAAACAAAACAAGGTTGGACAAGCTAAGAGAAAACTTGTCAAACCAACAACAACTCAAGCCAAAATCAAGAAAGGGGGAAACACTTGAGCCTTGACAAGGAGGAGTTTGGGGGAGGGGGGAAGACTTCCCCTTCCACCTGTGACAAACCTCAGTCTAGGCAATACTATCATTAGGACCATCAAAAGAAGGATCAAGCAAGGAGGACCCCACATGGAATCCATCAGCAACACCAGCAGATTGCTATTGTAGAACAATAGTAGGGTGTTGCAGTAGGACAACATCAAGAGTAGATTCAATAGAGGCAGAACTAAGCTACAGAGTAGGAGCACTAGGATCAACATTAAGAGAGGGATCCTTAGGGACGGAAGGGACCACAACAATGGCAACAAGATGATTGACAGTAGCATCGATAGTAGTGAGAGGCACAACTTCATCCCGAGAGGGGATATCATCCTCCCAAGAGGAGCCTACTGAATTTGAGTCAAAAGCATTGACAATCAAGCGAACTGAAGTATCATCCTTACACCAAGTTGCAGCACCTTTGTGACATGGCAGTGACCAATCCAAAGCTAGATGACCCATTGAGAAGCATCTTCGGCAATGAAAGGGGAGGCCCTCATAATCCAATGGTTGTCTCCAAGGCATATCCTCAACCATAAGAACCACATCCCCAAGGAGAGGCACAAAGATGTTAATATCAATTAAGGCACTGGCAAAGGTGGAATGACCCATGGAAGACATGGCATCATCGCCCTTTAAGAAATGGCCAATAGAGTTACCAATGGCCTTATAGCAAGAAAGATCCCAGAAATAAAGGGGGAGATTAGGGAGGTGGACCCAAATTGGATGCACATTAAGTGGTTCAGTAAGGGGGTTAAAAGAAGTTGTCCAGGGCTTAACTAAGAGAGAGTGATCACCCCAAGCTCATAACTTACCCAAAACCAGTCACAATTAGAAGAAGACGTGAAAGAAGCAACAAAAAAGCCTTTATCACAAGGAAAAAGCTCGATTCTATGGGCAACCAAAGCCTTCCAAGAATCACTCACCTAGCGATGGAGGTCCGGTAGCAAAGGCCAAAACCCGACAAATCTGCACACCAATGCATAGCGTTGGTAGAAATCGATATTATCCACAACATCTTGTCCACAAACCACCACAGGAGAGGACTTGGCACAAGGAAAAGGATGAGTCCCCTTGGGAGGAAGAGCAGCAAACCTGGCCTCACGAACAAAGCTATGTTTACCAACAAAAGAACAATGTTTGGGTGGGGCCTTAGCTCCCACAACAGGGTCACCATCGACAATAGCACCAAGCTAAGTAGGAGCACTAATATCCATAGGTAGGGCACCCATGAAAGCACCCAAACTGTCATTTGCAGAACTAGAGGAAACCTCAACAACAACACCCACGGGAGGGGGGAGGGGAGAGTGAGCCACCCTATGCAAAGACCATGGCAATGGTTGGAGATTTCAAACATGCATGGGCGGGAATTTTGTTAGCATCCATCACAAATCACTTTTCTCACAAGATCACCTTATTTTTATTTACAATATCTTATATTTTATATCAATGCATTAAATATATTTACAAAGGTGAAGTGGTTACTATTGCTCAATATTTATACGTGCCTTCCTTATAGTAAATATTTTTACTATGGATACATTGACAACTAATTAAGGAAATAGAAATGAGTGTAATGATTAGGGTAAGCGCGAGAAGTTGTGTCCACTTTTTGGCCAAAAAGTGGAAGTTTTTTCCCTTTTTTTTTTATTTCGTCCCGTTTGACCTAAATATTTGAGGCACTTAAAGAATGAATCTTGAAAAAATTCAGTAATAGAAAATGTAGTGCTTGAAGTCTACTTTCCAAATATGTAATTTATTTTAATACCCAGATCTTAAAAATGAAGTTTGAATAGGCATTACTAAAACCTGTAGTTTAAAAGTCACTTTTCAGGACCATACCATGCTCGTGTACGGCAAGCATAATTTGACCAAAATGAAATTTCTTTTATAAATCCTTTTGGGAAAAGATCTATAACTCACTCAATAAG
Source organism: Cryptomeria japonica (assembly GCF_030272615.1). Classification (NCBI taxonomy): domain Eukaryota; kingdom Viridiplantae; phylum Streptophyta; class Pinopsida; order Cupressales; family Cupressaceae; genus Cryptomeria; species Cryptomeria japonica. The sequence continues at coordinate 22,973,107 of NC_081406.1, forward strand.
AATAATTTTTTGTAATTTTTTTCTGCATATTTTTTTTTGTTAATTTTTTATTGGGCATAATCATTGTTTTGAAAAATTATTGTGTACAGCAAGCATAATTTGACCTAAACTTTACATTTTTTATTTTTATTTTTTTAAACTGTATAGAATTGTCTCTAGTTTGATGCCATATAATTTTTTTTTCAAAAAACTTCGAAACAAAAAAGTTATTAAAAAACAAAAAAAACCATGTTATTTCGAGTTTATAGACCTCTTTCATTAGTAATTATTTTAAAAATAAAAAAATTGATCAATTTTTTTTTAAAATTACATATTTAGAATCTAGACAATCTCTACTATAATGGGTTTTTATTGTTTAAAAAAATTCTGAAAATTTGGTGTTCAAATATATTTTTGAAGTCATTATTTTATATGAAGATTGATTTGGCCTTCAAATTGTAGGTCAAACCAGGTCCAAGCCTAAGGGTCGGCTCTCCAAACCATTTCCCAAGCCAAAACCGAAGCTACAACCGAACCAAAGTTGAAATTTTTAGAAACAGGATCTCGTTTACAAAACGGGATCCCGTTTCGTTTTTTAAAATAATTAAAAAAATGTTTAGCAAACGGGGTCCCGTTTCCCTTTTTCTAATTTTTTTTTTTTTAAAAAACAAACTATATATACATGAAATATTAAATTTAAGTTTAAGTCATATTTCTCTTTGTCTTTTTCCTTTCTTATACTTTAAGTTATATTTTATGTATATATTAGCAGGATGTTTGAAAATGGTTTCAGATCTCTAGGAGTTATAATATACAGATTCTAGATTTTAGAAGATCTTATAAATTGTGACGTAATAGGACCTATAATGTCATAATACAATCTATTATGTCATAATAAGTCCCATTGGTACATAATAGGTCATAATGTGTCATAATAGGTCATATTGTGTCATAATAGGTCCTATTGTGACATAATACGACCTATTACATCATAATAAGTCCTCTTATGTCATAAGACCCCTCAAAAGGACCTATTATGACATTATACCTCTTAATAGGAACTATTATGACTTAAGACCCCTTAGTAAGACCTATTATGTCATAATAGGTCCTATAATGTCACAAGACCCCTTAAGAGGACATGTCATGTCATAATAGGTCCTATTATGTCATAAGACCCCTTAAGAGGATGTATTTTTATATTATACCCCTTAGTAGGACCTATTGAAGTGTATTATGTCATAATAGGACTTATGGTGACATAATAGGACCTATGATGACATAATAGGTCATATTATGTCATCATAGGTCATATTATGTCATAAAATCCCTTAAGAGGATCTATTATGACTTTATACCCCTTAGTAGGACTTGTTAAGAGGTATTATGTCATAACAAGACCTATTGTGATATAATAGGACCTATAATGTCACAATACGACCTATTATGTCATAATAGGTCCTTTTGTGACATAATAGGTCTTTTTGTGTCATAATACCCCTTAAGAGGACCTATTATGACATTATACCTCTTACTAGCACCTATTATGACATAAGACCCCTTAGTAGGACCTATTATGACATAATAGGATCGATTATCATATAATAGGACCTATTATGTCATATAGGTCCTATAATGTCATAAGAACCCTTAAGAGAACCTGTTATGCCATAATTGGTCCTATTATGTTATAAGACCCCTTAAGAGGACCTATTATAACATTATGCCCCTCAGTAGGACCTGTTAAAGGGTATTATGTCATAAAAGGACCAATTATGACATAATATGATCTATGATGATGTAATAGGTCCTATTATGTCATCGTAGGTCCTATTATGACATCATAGGTCATATTATGTCATAAAACCCCTTAAGAGGACCTATTATGACTTTATACCCCTTACTAGGACATGTTAAGGGGTATTATGTCATAATAGGACCTATTGCGATATAATAGGACCTATAATGTCATAATACAACCTATTATGTCATAATAGGTCTCATTGTGACATAATAGGTCCTATTATGACATAATACGACTTATTATGTCATAATATGACCTATTATGTCATAATACGACCTATTATATCATAAGACCCCTTAAGAGGACCTATTATGACATAAGACCCTTTAGTAGGACCTATTATGACATATGTAGAGAAATAAGTTGGTTGAAAGAGAGAGATGGTATGTTTAGATAGAGTTGAGGGGTATTATGTCACAACATGACCTATTGTGACATAATAGGACCTATAATGTCATAATATGACCTATTGTGACATAATAGGTCCTATTGTGACATAATATGACCTATTATGTCATACTAGGTCCTATTATGTCATAAGACCCCTTAAGAAGACCTATTATGGCATTATACCTCTTACTAGGACCTATTATGACATAAGACCCCTTAGTAGAACCTATTATGACATAATATGATAGATTATCACATAATAAGACCTATTATGTCATAATAGGTCCTATTATGTCATAAGACTCCTTAAGAGGACCTATTATGACATTATACCTCTTACTAGGACCTATTATGACATAAGACGGACCTTAGTAGGACCTATTATGTCATAATAGGACCTATTATGTCATAATAGGACCTATTATGTCATAATAGGACCTATTATGTCATAATAGGACCTATTATGTCATAATAGGTCCTATAATGTCATAAGACCCCTTAAGAGGACATGTCATGTCATAATAGGTCCTATCATGTCATAAGACCCCTTAAGGGGACCTATTATGACATTATACCCCTTACTAGGACCCGTTAAAGGGTATTATGTCATAATAGGACTAATAATGACATAATAGGATCTATGATGATATAATAGGTCCTATTATGTCATCATAGGTCATATTATGACATCATAGGTCATATTATGTCATAAAACCCCTTAAGAGGACCTATTATGACTTTATACCCCTTACTAGAACTTGTTAATAGGTATTATGTCATAATAGGACCTATTGTGACATAATAGGACCTATTGTGACATAATAGGACCTATAATGTCATAATAGGACCTATTGTGACATAATAGGACCCATTGTGTCATAATAGGACCTATTGTGACATAATACGGCCTATTATGTCATAATACGACTTATTATGTCATAAGACCCCCTTAAGAGGACCTATTATGACATTATACCTCTTACTATGGCATAATAGGTCACATTGTGACATAATAGGTCCTATTGTGACATAATAGGTCCTATTGTGACATAATACGACCTATTATGTCATAATAATGTCTTATTATGTCATAAGACCCCTTAACAGGACCTATTATGACATAAGACCCCTTAGTAGGATCTATCATGGCATAATAAGATCGATTAACATATTAGGACCTATTATGTCATAATAGGTCCTATAATGTCAAAAGACCCCTTAAGAGGACCTAACATTATACCCCTTTGTAGAACCCGTTAAAGGGTATTATGTCATAATAGGACTAATAATGACATAATAAGACCTATGATGATGTAATAGGTCCTATTATGTCATCATAAGTCTTGTTATGACATCATAGGTCATATTATATCATAAAACCCCTTCAGAAGACCTATTATGACTTTATACCCCTTACTAGGACTTGTTAAGGGGTATTATGTCATAATAGGACCTATTCTGACATAATAGGACCTATGTTATGTAGGTAGGGGGTGAGGGGAGGTGTATAGAGATAGCGAAGATAAAGAGTAAAGATTTAAGGACGTGAGAGAGAGGTAGAGACATAGTTTTAGATTTTGGGAGAGAGGGGACAAAGTGAGATAGAAAGGAAAAAAAAGACAAAGAGAAATGTGACTTATATATAAATTTTATATTTCATGTATATCTTGTATTTTTTATTTAAAAAAAAAAAAAAAGGATCCTGTTTTGTTTTTGAAACAAGATCCCATTTTTAGATCTAGGCTCGGGATCTTGAAGCTAAACGAGATCCTGTTTCAAATTTTGGCTCGAGATCCCGTTTCGTTTCTCATGCATTCCGTGAGATTTGCCTTTTTTTTCTAAGTGTAAAACTTCCACACTAAGTGGACACAACTTTGTGCACTTACCCATTATGTACATGCTTTATACAAATTTCATATGGAAAACAATGGTGAAAAGATTAAAAAAGACGCAAAAAATTATAAGCAACAAGAACCTACAAGGATAGAATTTTATCAATTTGTATGCCTTCATATTATAAAGGCACCAGTCTAAAAAAACCATTTGAAAAAACCACAAATAATGCATCCTACAATTCATTAGCATAATGGATTGGATAATGGATGAGCAATAGATTACACATGCCAAGAAAAGATGAAAAGAACAATAGATATAGAGCTACTTTGTCTTTTAAGGATACTTTGATTCCAAAGAAATACACTAGTGCTAAACAAGTCTAGCATTTACAACTAGTTGTGCCTTCAAAGAAAATGAATGATGGTTATGGCAAGAAAAATGAGTATCAATGACTTTCAATTATATTTGTTAAGGGATCTAGTTTTGATAGAAATAAGAGGTGCCTACTACATGATTCAATGATTCAATATGGAGACATAAATATTCATGATTTGAAGGAGGAATTTCTTACAGAAGATTATTCCAAGATCATTGGTCGAGACCTTTTGCTTTGATTTATATGTTTTACTTTTATATTTCCATTGCTTTTATTTTCTTGGTTACAAAGTGGATAGTAAGAAAAAGAAGCAATTAATCATGCATGTTGACATGACAATGAACATATATTGTTGGTTCATGTCACTTCTTTCTCTCTTTTTTGCATTACGTTTTTGTGTTTTTTCTATAGGTCTGGGTTGATGTAAAGTTATTGAGTGAGTAGCAAAACTCTCATATGCAACTCTACATCAATCTCTTTTGGTTACAATAGCTTCTTCATAGCTCTTCATTTCTCTACTTTGTTGTGATGGCTCCTTTAAATCCCTACACTTCTTTCTTTTGGATTCATACACCACCTTGTCAATTATTTTTTAATTATGTGAGGATCTTCAAAGGGTCCAAACTCTTGTAAAAAAAGAAACCACCTAAAAGCAAGCGGGAAACTAGGGTTTCATTCCTTTACAAAGTTGTCATAAGGCAAGGAAAAATAGGCCCAAGGAGCCTATATACAACAAATAAATAGTACAACCAAAAGAGAGGAATGACTACAACCAAGCTATTAGAAACTGCAACAAGTGAATTGAAGAGTTGTGACCTTCAAGGGCCCAATTAAAGACAATACCAAGCCTTGAATGATTAGGCCTCTCACCCAACACTTGATCATGAGTTTTGCATAATGATTTAGGAAGACCTTTCTTCTTCCTCACAATAGTATAGGACACATTAGAAATCCACATTCTTAGAACAAGGAGAATCAAAGCTGGATTCCCCATGAAAAGCTCATTAAGATGAAAGCAAGTAGTCAATGAATAATAAGGTGGAAGGTATTCATCCACCACATGAGTCTGGAGTTGGTTCGAAGCTAAGGGTAGGTTGGGTTGCAACGATGAGGCAAGAGGTTCCACAAAAAGGCTTGATGGACGTGTCAGAGCCATGTCGGAAGTAATAGACACATTGTCATCCTAGGAGGAGTCATCTGACAAAGAATCAAGAGCATGGATAGTTAAGTGAAGTTCATTAGCATCCTTCCATCACCTTTTTAATTATTGTTAACACTACAAGTAATTGTTTATGAGGCAGATTCCCCATGAAAAGCTCGTTAACACAAAAGCAAGTAACCAAAGAACAATGAGGTGGAAGTAGTCATCCACCACATGAGTCTAGAGCTAGTTTGAAGCTGAGGGCAGGTCGGGCTATGAGGATGAGGCAAGAGGTTCTACAAAAAGGCATGATGGACATGTCAGAGCCATGTCAGAAGTAATAGACACGTCGTCATCCCAGGAGGAGTCATCTGATGAAGAATCGAGAGCATGGATAATTAAGTGATCTTCATTGGCATCCTTCCATTACCTTTTTAATTGTTGTTAACATTACAAGTAGTTGTGTATGCCTACATAAGCTTTTCTTCATATGCTATTCATGGAACTTTATGCTTGTGAATCAAAGGATTGAATTATCATTACAAGAAGCATGCAAATCATCATCCATAGCCATATATTTTACACATGTGCTTATCATTTACTTTATATTCTTCGCTTGATTACTTTGGCATGCTTGATTCATAGTAGTTCACATGCAAGTTGAAGTGGAGACAAAATGTAAAAATGAAAAGTACTAAGATTTAAGACTTAATTTTACCCTTTGTCTCTAATGCAAATCTAGTGTTTAAGTACGATATTTATGTGCAAGAGTTGGTATCTAGTTTGTACCTAGTTTATTCTCTAATAGAGTGAACTTAATCATCAAATATTTTATTCTCAATCCTAGTTTAAAACCACAAGTGCAAGACTAGACTTGGTTCAAAACTACACATGCATGATTAACCCCACTTTTAACAAATCCAAAATTAAATGATGGGTTCAAGTTGACTTACCTTTGACTAGTCATTGCCTACTAACTCCAACATAAATTATTTTAATTTGTGTGTTAGGACAACAACCTAATTCACTCTTAGATCATTGGCAATCAATTGGAGCATTATATCATTTGATAATTTGAGCTACATCAAAACCCAAAATCATAATCCAAAATTAAATGATGGGTTCAAGTTGACTTGCCTTTGACTAGTCATTGCCTACTAACTCCAACATAAATTATTTTAAGTTGTGTGTTAGGACAACACCCTAATTCATTTTTAGATCATTGGCAATCAATTGGAGCATTATATCATTTGATTAATTTGAGTATCTAAAATCATTACATCAAAACCCAAAATCATAAGGATGAATATAAATGTATGTAATGCAATTTTGCTCATGTCTTCCAACTTGTTTGAATCATTGAATCAATCCAAGTACTTGACTAAAGGCAAAAGGTGGGAATCTAGTTAGCTTACTCTCCTAAAATAACAAGTTCTATCAAATCTTTTAAGCACCACCATCTTTACTTTAACACACGAAGGAAAGATTCTAATGTTCAAGGGCACATGCGTCAAAATTGGAAGTGCAAGTTTGGGACCTAAATAGAGCGCAAGTAATTTATCAATCAATCGAATTTTGTCTCAAATCTATTAGTAGAGGTTAAAATTGGATCTTCATGCATTTGTTATAAAGAATTACTCGCTATATTTGAAGCTAAGCACCCTGATTATCTTTGTTGATTTTGCATAGTATGAATTTGTATTGTTTTAAAACTCAACTAATTTAGTTAGGATAATCTAATTGTTGTTGATTTAATGAATTTATTTACCCTACCCTAAAAAGAATATAATATTTTTATTCATTTTTCAATGTATAATATCTAGTTTTTTTTTATTTGATCAAATTAATCAATCAACAAACCCCAATTACTATAATGGGCTTCCTATAAATTGACATCTATTTTGGAGGTATCCAATTATTACATTACATGGTGTTCCGCTTACTAAGGTAATTGGATATATTCCTCGTGATTTTTAAATAAGGCATTTAAAATATTCAAGTTCTCTTTTCCAAGTCTATGTCATCCCATGATTATTTTTTTTGAGGCATTCAAACTATCTCACCCATTCCTAAAGTTTTTTGATGAGGCATTAAAAACTATTCAAGTTCTCTTTTCCAAGTGGACCTCATCTTCATACTCTTCACCCAAGCCCAAGGCCAATTTTGATTAATGAATCAAAGATCAAGAATCCTTCCAGGAAATCCTAGAGGTTGTGGGCTTCGTAAATGCAACACAATTGCTATTAAATTTATCCATAAAATAGAGTAGTTATGCCACACATTGCTCATTTCCAATAGACAATACAATACAAATCCTCAATACATTATCCACCCACCTCAAGTGGGTCCTATAGCATAAACATTGTTAACAAGAGTATAAGCACACACAACTGAAACACAAGATACACCAAGAGAGACCCTTAAAAGGGAAGAAAGGTTCAAGAGTGAGTATAAGCTCCTTGTAATATTAATTCCAATTCAATATGAATGATTGTGATGGCCACCAAGGCAAATGTAAGCTCCAACAATAGCATAAACATTGTTAACTGTACTTCAAAATATGAAACAAGAGTATAAGCACACACAACTGAAACACAAGATACACCAAGAGAGACCCTTAAAAGGGAAGAAAGGTTCAAGAGTGAGTATAAGCTCCTTGTAATATTAATTCCAATTCAATATGAATGATTGTGATGGCCACCAAGGCAAATGTAAGCTCCAACAATATCGCAAGCTCCTAACCAACTCCAATATGCCTTCTACCAAAAAAAATACTACTCTAATACTTACAATAATAGAAAAAGGATGGCTTGAAGGCTAAAGATGAAAGAGAACCTCTCTAACAACCTCTATAACATGCATATGCATTCCCTGTAACCTTTTAACACCAAAATTAGAAGATCTATCATTCAAAAAGAAACTTGGAACATCAAAACTTTCTGTCAACTATGGCATTTTACTACTTATACAAATGCATGATTTAGCAATTACTAAGGTTAAATTTGAAAAAGTTGCCTACACAAACCAATAGCTTCATTCAAAGTGATTATCTACTTCATTCAAACACTTGCACTTCAACTTCAAGTCATTTGTACAATGATCTAGAACTTCGCAAGCATGACATTGTCAAGTAATCACCAGAAACTGAGTATTGGAACAGGTACATTGTCAAAGTGCCTAAAATGGAGATTCCTTGCAACTATGCAAATTCCTTATCAAGACAATAAAACCTTAAGAGAGAAAAATCACACAAAGCAAATCCCACAGATGGACAAACAGTCAAAGGTCCAAGATTCTATTGATATAAAGTACCGTAACGTAACCACGAGACTGGCTTGCACCAATGAAACTAGCAAAGCATTTTCACTCGTCTTAAACAGAATGCTGCGAGGAAGAATATCAGAAATAATCTACATAATTGTACTTCCAATCTATATTTATTTGAAGGCCATGCCTAACTTCAGTAATCACATTGGCTAAAATAAAATAATGGTCCTTATATGTTAAGCTGACTTAATTTGTAGAAGATTTCAGATAATCAAGAACTCTGAAGACTCATATAATTTGACACACAGCATTGATTTTACAAGTTGATATATTCACTTCAGCAAATAAATTCTTTGAAAACTCCCTCATGTCTGTCAAATGCAATTCCGTAGCAATAGAATATGCCGTACACTAAAAAGGTTTTTTCTCTCAAAATTTGACTAAACTTTACTACAGACGGTTATTTTCTCAATGAAATAGTCTTTTAAGGAGGTCCAATCTTTATTCAAATACTAATTTTCAGGACACACGTTCCCTATGAGATCAAGCTACACTGGAGAAACAAGAAACAGAACTTCATGCGATATCACTAGGGTTGAGCTGTGATATCACAAGACGGGAATTAGCAAACAGAGAACACCAATGATAGCCAAATAACCGCTGCCAAATGGATTATAAAAAAGAGAACTGTTCATGCTGCCTAGAATCTATAATCAGTCGGATTATCTATTTGTATGGTAGTTCTAATCCACAAAACTATAAGCTGTTCTCACGCAACAATATAAGTCCTTCAAGCAATGGATCATTACACCAGTCAAGCTGTCATTGAACTTTAAACGCAAAATAACTCTGCCAATCATCAACATTTGGCATTAAAAAAGTTAGTCCTGATGATATTCTTGAAGTTTATGATTAGAATCTTTAACAGTGCCAATATCCCCAAAACAATCAAAACTTTGAGAGTGCTTCAAATAACAAATTTTGTCTTTGGCACAGTAGAATCTGGTCTCCTTTCCTCGATGGTACCTGAAAAAACAATGCAACACCAATAATCATTAAAATGAGTTGACTAAGAGAATCATAGACGTATGCACTTCAAAATCATTTGATCCGTATACACAGTAATTAAGTGCAGAATAGTGAGTTTCTGGTTATAAACCTCACTTTAAACCTTGGCAGTGGACTTTACAGTTTATAAGATATGAGAAATGCAGATCAATAGTTATGCTTTCTTTCTGCATTTTATATGGCAGAACTGAGACACATATATGAACCCCAGTGAACATCATTTTAAATGATTGTATTGTTTTCTCTTGTTGCTTCCTTGCTAATTCTGTTTCAATCCATAATGGCTAATGCCAGATATACATCATAATTTCTTTTCTGCTCGAGCAAATAGTAGAAGTATAACCAAAACACCAACTGTAATTAGCACATCCAATCGTAATCCTATTCTTGGATGGGTGAAAAAAAGGGCAATATATAATTAATAATTCTAAAACTTTGGCATTTAAGTTCTTTAAACTTTCCAACTTTTATTGCTTGCTCCCTCCATCAGTTGAAACAGACAGGATTTCAAAGGGAAAAATTGCTGTAAATATTGGAAATGGAAATGTGTGTTCCATGGAATTTTCAAACTAATGATCAAATGGCAGGTGCATGTATCAATCAGTTTCAACAAGTAGCCACGGAGTTGCATGCTGAATGAATTCCAGTGTTGGAAAAATGGGTGTTGTCTGAGTTTTCGTCTATGAATTCAGAAGCATGTGGATTGGTTGATTTGTACTTGCCCAATGGTGCCATAAGGATGCTAGCAAGAAACAGTTTTATATAAAAAGTATTTACTAGTAACAGTTTTAGCAGCGAGGATTTGTGTACTAAGCATATTTATTAGTAAATTAACCTGTGTACTTGAATCTTAATTACCAACATTACAATTGAAGTTGTTTCTTCATTTTCCAGCCAAGTGAGAATTAGTTCAATATTTTGGGTGCTAAGCAATGGTGACATTCCAATTAAGATCATATAAATTACTAAGAAGTGCAGTGGAAAAACACAATAAAAGCATTTGCTACTGAGTTGATCTCTGTGGGATTGTGTTTATTAACTATGGGATGTGATTATTGGGTGCCACCGTAGTTATTGAATTTGGAATCCAGTACTTACTGGCAAAAACACCGACTAAATACAGCTTTTAAAAGCATTCAGCTTATCAAATCAACACATAGCTTATTAAATTTCTATTAAACGTGATAAACACTTATGCCAGACAGACAATTGAGCTGAAATTAAATTGTAAGCATTCAGTCCAGCACCCTCTCAAGTTGCCCTTATTTTCACAGCATCTTCTGGAGGGCTTTGTTTCCCTTCCCTAGAGATGTCCTATCATATTAAAGGCCCTTGATCTAGAGCTAACCCTATGCCAGCCTCATGATCAATAAGATCCATCCTCGTCGCACCCCCAATTTGTAGATGAAGGGGTTGTCTTGACGAATCCCTTAAGATTACAAGATGAATTATACTCATCTAGATTACTTATGATCGTCCCCAAAGACATAAAGACATTTTTTTAGCTTCTAATGAACAAATCCCTTTAACTCAAAACGAGTATAATCATGATCAATAAGATCCATCCTCGTCGCACCCCCAATTTGTAGATGAAAGGGTTGTCTTGACGAATCCCTTAAGATTACGAGATGAATTATACTCATATAGATTACTTATGATCATCCCCAAAGGTATATTAGCTTCTAATGAACAAATCCCTTTAACTCAAAACGAGTGTAATCCTACACATCTTTTCCCTCATGTTTCTTAACATAATTTTCCACCCATTCACCAAGTTTACAAGGTAGAGAAAACAGAAAATGTCTTTTAAGACATGCTTGATAATAGTCTTTAGACTTATAAGCATAATTCTCATACACCAAACAATACTCATTGAATTTTGCAAGATTACACAGCTTCATTTGTAGAGTATGCATTTAGCTTCTCATGCTTCATCATTACAACCTAATGCAAAATTGAGTGCATATATCCAAATGTAGCTGGTCCAATCCTACTTCAGCAATCTCTTCTCTTCTGTGGTTGTCAATGTCAATGGAGCAATCTACATTCCTTGGACCTCTCTCAATAATGATTTCCCACAATCACGAAGCTTGCCAAAAAACAATCTAACAACATAGTATACAAGTCTTTGGTTAGTCCAACACTTCTGAGCAGCTTCAAATTCTTCTTAGAGCCTGTTGGTTAACAGAGCCATACCATACCATGATAGTATCATATGGATCTATGAGTTTATAAATACTCAAGAGAAAGACGTTACTAGTTATGGTTCTAATTTGGCATAGACACACTATTCCTTCAATAGGATCTTCTATGTTAACATCTAGAGATTCTCCTGCTTCAATTTTAGAAACAAGTTCTACTAGAGTATCTTGATCCTAGTTTTCTTCGATAATTATCTCTATATTTTTTTCTTATGAAGAAATTCTACATCTATCGTATCTTATATGTCTCAGAACTTGGATCTACTGAGAGAAATGGTGGTGCAGATTGGTCCACAAGAGTTCAACAATCACAATTACAAAGAGACTAAGAGTCATTCATATGGTTTTAGTCATGAGAGTTCAAGTTCCCAATGTGGGCAAGATGAGAGCTACGCAGACCAGAATGAGAACAATAAAATTAACCAACAAACTATTGACGGCTAGCAAACCAAAAATACCTGAAGATCATACCATCAATCTCAATTTGAATGGCTAGCCCAGCGAAGGAACAAATGAAGACAAATAACTCTGAAACTGAAAAGTGAACTACAGGACTAAGCTGATTTGCAAACTGTACAGCTTAATTGGAAAGTACAGTCTATAATAGCTGATGAAAGGTACAGCGATTCATTTTAGATTAAAAACTTAGATTATCAATGCCCAACTCACAACACAGATATCAATACTTTAATAATGATTTCCAACACAAGTATGGCCTGCTCTGGATATGGTACAGCCTCTGAATGCTGCGAATAAACCTGTGAATTTGTGCACTTGACTGTAAACGATATGTATCAATGAAACATCATTTGTTGCAACCAAAAAGAGCCTCCAAATGGTATGACACCTTTTTCATACATTTTATTCAACTTGTATGGCCAATATAAGGTTGTGTGGCCAGCAATATTTTGAAAAAAACAGCATCAATTCACTCCTCTAACAAGTACAGCCTGAAAACATGAATTTATATTAACCAAATGCAGCGCCTAATCTTAGTCCTTGTAGGTAAGTATTAAGGCCTTTCTCAACATGTACAGCTTGGTTCATATTGCAACGGCACGGCCAAAAGCTGAAAGGGCATGGCTTGCATATGACATTAATCTCTTCAAAATATAATCAACAGCCCAACAACAAACTTATATCACCTTTAGATGCAACAAACTCAAAAAAATCACACCAAAGTTTGGAACCCATCAAACTAAAATAAAAAACTAGATACCAAAAATCTTTACCTGCTAGAGCACAACAACGATTTCTCTGTGTAAGTACACTGAAAAGCTAAGTAGGTTTTCATCCTTGGGTGAAGAAAGAATTCACATTCATTCTTGGAAAATGAAATAGATAGAATGAGCAAGAAGATCATTTATCGAAAATAATCCTCCCTTTTACAACTCTTTCAAGGGAAATATATAATATTATTTTCTTTTACATTATTTCCTAGAAGTTATAAAATAACAAAGTGTCCCTTTTATCACTCGCTTTTTAAGATCTTGGGTCAAGCGACACTCTATAATTTACTTATAACAACATTTTTAAATAATTCAATATAACTTGTCTTTTAAAATCATAACATAAAGTTTTTTATTACATAAGTAGGGTTTTGAAAGGGCCTAGAACCTTGTACAAAAAGAAGGATAGAGCATGAAGCACAACAAAACAACAAGGAACAACCAATAGAAACTACAAGTAGACAACAAGAGACAAAACCTTACAGAAACCCATCCAAAAGTCAAGGTTGTTTAAATAATTGTTCCGAAGATTTTTGGTTAACATTAGTACCAAAATCCTTCTCCCCTAAGCTCTTTTTCTAGTAACAAGAAGAATCCATAGAAACATCAGTAGATCCCTCATATAAACACACAACTTTAGGATTATCAATAGGATACTTCCCCCCTATTATCCACCATCTGCTCCCCCATGCAAGAAGAGGAAGAAGATTGCTCAATAATAGAAGCCATTTGTTCCTTTTTCCTCCAAACAAAATGGTATTCCTTATTGCTCAAACAAGTAGTAGTAGCATGACCCACATTACCTCAAATACTGCAAATAATAGGAGAGCTTTCAAATTCAATTTGCTGCACCCAACTACCATATTTGTAGGATAAGGTAATCTGAGTGGGAAGTACCTTGTTCTTCTCCACAAACAAGCAAAATCTAGCAAACAGCTTCATGAATTTGGTGATAGTCAGTTGCACATAATTGCCCAAACGAGTTGGCAATAATCATGAAAATCTTTTCATTCCAAAATTCCAAAGGCAGCCCCAACAAGTGAACCCATACAGGAAACTTGAAGTCATTCATAGGGTTGAAATGAGAAGACCACTTTTTAAGACAATGCCCACCATTTCTAGAAACCAAGGACCCTCTCAAGGAATCCTAGAGCAGTCCTCCATATCAGAAAAGGAAAAAAGAAAACGATTGTAGAACATAGCAATTACCTCAACCTGGCCTCTTAGTTTCCAAACCCGAAGAACCCATCTTTTGGTAGTATCGACATTGGGATGATTGCCACAATATATTCCAACTAATGAGCTCCTAAGCCAATCTGACAACTCAACGAGAGGAGAATTAGAAATATCAATTTCGATCTCCTTCTCACAGAGATCCTCTGAAACCCTAGGCGTTGATGCAGGGACAGCCATAGGAGATGAGTAATCAACCAAAGGAAACTTAGCCATCATCTCACAATCGACAGAAGAAACAACAACTCCAAGAGCACCAAAACACAGCCAACACATCACAGTCCAAACCTTCATCATACTGCGACACGCAAGCTACCTACCCAGAAAGTTCCTCAAAAACCTAAGAGAAAGCAGGAACCGCAAGAGTGGAAGCAGCCTCCACTCCATTACCTTCAAAACCAAACTTAGACTGACCTAAATTTTTACCAACAATAGGAGAAGGGGAAAGAGCAACACCCTTCTCAATAAAAGGGATATTCTCAGCAAACAGTGGGAGAAGAAAGCCCTTAAGCCAAAACATGGATCTCTTCCACATTCTTCCCAACAACCTCACACCCCCTCGCCTTAATATGAGTCTCAAAAAGAATATCAAGGAGTTCATCCTACTCTTCAGCAAAATCACTCATCCACTCATTATCATCAAAAACAGTTGTATCAAAAACACCATCCTCAGTAAAATCCGAGCCAAATCTGTCAACATAGGAACAATAAGAGAAATAAGATTTAAATCTACAAGAATATCAAACATGAATGCTTGTGTGTTTAAATGGTTCAAATAGAAATTAGATGTTAATTAATTTCAGAATTGTCAATAATGAAACCTTAATACATCTCTTGTGAAAAAGGTAACTTGTAGAAAGACAGAATCTAGTAAACTAGTTTCATGAATGGACTATTAAGCTAGGTTCTGAGTGTTGTTGGACTCAATGAAGAACTAATGATCAAAATCAACAAATTAGACTTGGAAGTAAAACCTAGTATTGGAGAAATATAGGAGAGAACCTAAACTCTAATTTGGAAATTAAAGACTTGAAAAGATAAGAAAAAATAACATGAAATAGATTAGTGAATTTATAATGTAATTGGATTGTAGAGTGTTATGTATGTTATTTAACACGAATCAACCAAATCGGGCTTGTGACATTGTGAATTGTGCAATCTCTCCTTGTATTCGATTTTCATCACTTGATGATTTTTGTCATTTTGAATAATTGAACTTGATTTATTGTTGTATGAATATTCTATCACTGGGTGTTCACTGAGTTTGTTGAAAAATCTATGATTAGTGAATTTATGCTTTGTATTTCAAGATTTGTAATTAAGTCACTTTTGAAATGTTTCTTTCTTATTACCAATGTATTTGAGATCAAATTAAAATTCTACGTTGACCAAAGCCCCGTACTAAAAGCTTAACAAACTAATTAGGATCAAAAACAACTAAAACCTTTGTACCAAGACAGGACAGCATTTTACAGTTCAAAACCACATTATTTAGGTCAAGACTGCACAGGATGGGACCATGCTATGTAGTTTGAGACCAAATTGTTTCAAAATTCAAGATTTAAAGTCTTGAGTGAACTTCTTCTGATTTTTATTGTTATATATATCATAAAACAATGAGTACTTCCAAAAAAGTATATGGGTATATGTGTATGAAGTTGAGATTCTTATCTGTCTACCATGACGGAAGTTGGAAATTAATACTAGTTTGTGAGTAATTGATAAATTTGTTATTTTGGTATGTGTGTGTGAATCTAGAGTGCAATGATCAACCCTTAGGCAACAACCACACTTTAGAGTCATTTAAGAATGTAAGTGGATCTAAAAGTTCATTGTCCCGAGATAATTAACCATTATGACTATATACACATTACATTACATGAGGACTTATTGGGTTAAGGTATAGAGGGCATAAACATGTTTTATACACACATATATCATACACCTACCACTATTTCCTAGGATCTCTCCAAATATGATGAAAACCTAAATAGATGGCAGTGTGGCAGTATCCTTGTGACACACGAGGAGTGTCCTATTGTAATGTCCCCTAATTAGTTATACTTTAAATTGGCCTAAATTTGCCCAAATCTAAAATACGTAATTAAGTTTATGGGAGTACCTTTGTATACTGTTTTCCTGCAACAAAAAATTAGAAAACATATATGAAGTAATACTTATAAACTGAAACATATGCTAATGAATTAGATTGAGTGATACAATCCTTTAATGTATTAATTACCATTAGTATTATATTTGTTAGATAAAATCAGATTGTAGGTTAGTTGTCATTCTTTATTATCCAATTCTTAGTGCACTAGGGTAGGCTAGCTGGATAGGGTGTCCAATAGACCCTCCACCCTAGGCCCAAGAGCAGATGCTACATCCCTCTTGGCTCCATGTGGCAGGTGTTAAGCATCCATCATGGACTGGCGTACCCAATGAGGTGTCCTATCGCCGTTCTCCCTCATCACAACCACCTCCTCTCTTAAGCCCAAGAGCAGATGCTTCATTCCTCTTGGCTCCATGTGGCAGGAATTAGGCATCCACTATGGAGTGGCGTACCTAAGAGAGTGTCCCATATTAAGTAGTAATATGCAGTTGATATGATTGATCAATTAAAAATATCGCATATAGATTATAATTTCCATTATAGAGTTATATCAGTTTACTGTTAGTATCATCATATTTATCACAACTTTTATATTGTCAGTGTTAGCTTAGATTACTGTTATATGTCAGATTTTGTACTAGTCTTTAGATTCCACTTATTATCAGCTTTATATAATAAATTAGATACATTCCATTATATTATATTACCACATTTAATGTTGACAGCATTATAGAATTTATCTTCATGACACTCGTATTCCTCATTATGACATTATATTTGATTATGTTCATTAATTGATTTCAGTATTAAATTATATTTAATGATCATTTATCAGATGATCGGTTGCATTATTGAACCATATTTATTGTGAATGATCATTCACCAGATGATCGTTTGCATTATCAGATTGTAGTTATTGTGTTGTTGTGTTCATATATTTCCAGGTAAAACTAAGGCAATGTAGAGCCCGTACCTTTGCTGAGTGTCCTGTGCGTGAGTCTGATGGAGCAGCTTCTTTCTTTGATCCCTTCTCCTTTTCTTTCTTTCCTTCCGTGCTAAGTGTGATGGTTACTGGTGAAAGTCTGACCTTTCTTTTTCGTATTCTCCTCTTCTGACTTTCCCTCCCAAAAATGTTATTCCTTTTTCCCCTATTCCTTTATATCTTTCAATGCAAGGGAGAGGTCACCCCTCTTCATCATGTATGCCTTTTGGCAAGAGACACACCCTTTCACCATTAGCACCCTTTGAAAGAGTGCAACTCTTCATCATTTCTGTCCTTTGAAAGGGACACAACCTTTCACAATCAGATTTGCTCTTATTTAAATCAGATCTGCCCTTTCATTTTCAAATTCTCCCCCCCCTTCGAATGAGTTCTCTTCTCCCTTTTATACCTCATATTTGGGAGGGTCACAACTTATCATTTCATGCCTTTTGACCATTCATTAATTTAATTAAACTTTAATTATATTTAGTATATTCTTTTATATTTTAATTTTAATTTTATTTTTATTCTTTTGTATTTTAATTTTATTATTATTATCTATTATTAAATTCTATTATCAGAGTTGGGACATCACACCTATGTTTTGTTATGTGTGGTCAACCACAAATGGAGAATCCTATGTTTTGTAGTGATATACAATGATAGTTGGTGCACATAGAGGAAAATCCAAACTGACACTACCTAGTTGTACATGTATCGGATTATAATTCTAGGGCGTTGATTGGGATTAAAACAAGATTCTAGTGTAACAATCCTGATCATTCTAAGGTATGGGTCATTTAATGTGCTCATTAGGAAAAGTAAAAACAAAAAATGATTACCAAGACATTAGATATTAACAAAGGAGCGAAGGTCTCATTAAATAAGAATTACAAAGATTTGCCAGTTAATGGGCCTGCTCAGGTTCATCCAAGACGTGGGAAGGAAAATATGGTGGAGTGGTCTAGACCGCCAGAAGGCTGGTACAAAATTAATTTTGATGGTGCGTCGAAGGGCAACCCAGGTCCGTCGGGAGCAGGATGGGTGGCTCAAGATCGGGAGGGCAATATACTGGCCGTTGGTGCATCTAAACTTCTAGATGGTATGAACAATGAAGCTGAAGCCCAAACAGCCATTCAAGCATTAAAAATGGGCAAACAATTGGGGTTGTCAAAAATCCAGCTTGAAGGAGACTCTTTAATTATAATTAATGCTATTAAAAATGGCAAAATGAATACATGGCATTTAAATAAATATGTTCACTGCCAAGCAAATTGTTTCTACCTTTGATGATTTCCAAATCTTGCATGTAGCACGATCAAGGAATGAGGTGGCACATATTCTTTCCAAATGGTCAACCTGATTTAATGATGAGGTAAGGGAGTGTGTTATTGAGGATTTTCGAGATCTTGCTCTCAATCAGGGAGATTGATCGTAAACCGCCATTTGAAGATGCAATCAATGCAAGGCAAGGTTGAGTGGTGATGTGACAAGGATTTATAGGGAGAGAGCGCAACCTGGAGTTGAATGCATGTGAGGCCATTGTAAGAGACAGGTAGCAAAAGGGAGTACAAAATGGAAGCGACTTTCACTCTCTATACGCCAAAGCAGCAGTTGGCATTTTTAGGAAAGATCTCTGAAAAAAGACTCACGTCAATCTTTAAATTTGAGGAAAATCCCTTTGTGCAAGCCTTGGAAACACTTCTGGGGGAGGTCTTTATGCAAACGGAGCATAGTTACAGAACAAATGTGGATATTGTCGCCATGGTTGTGGAATGGGGACTAGAGGTAGGTCGAAAGGAGGAAATTGAATGGGTCATTAAGGCTTGTGTGGGTGACAATTGGTTTTATGGCATTCAATTTGTGCTTGCAAGGGCTATTCTGGGTATTGGTTTTGATATCAGAGATGAGGAGAAGAAAACGGAGAAAGACGAAGTTCACTTGTTGATGCCCTTCATTAGAAGGGCAATTGGGGCGAACAGAGATGTGAGGCAAGCTGAGGCAGCTGTCAAGTGGAATTTGTTGAAGAATTTTCTGCGTGAGAAAGAATTGGAGAAGGCCAACAAGAAAAAGACTGGGAAGAGAATGTCTGGTGCGAAAGGGCCAGAGGTTGCTGAGAAGTTGTTGTCAGCGAGTTGTGGTTTCTTTCTGGAGTACCATTGGGTGAACGATCCGTTTGGGGGAAACCAAGAATGAAGATTCAAACTAGCTTTTTGCAGATTGATGTTTTTTTGTCTATTTTTGTAAATTTGTTTTGAACAGTATAAACTGTATAGGCGATTAGGGTTCTTGAGTTTGAAGGTAGTATAAATATACTGTTAATCTGTAAATTGATGGAGGGTGAAAATATGTATGGATGGACGGGGGTATAAGTTTTTTCTGGTAAGAATGGGGTTATAGGCAGACAAATTGGTTTTTGAAATTAATACCAGTCGATTATATTGGTGTCATGTGCCAGCATTAATACTCCATTATTATCTTAACTTTGTAATCAGCAGTAATCATGCTAATTGAATATTGACAATTTGAATATATATATATATATATATATCATTTGCCTATTCAAAATTAACATTAAATGTTTATTCTCTGAATGTATAATTAACTGTGTATCAGTATATACAAAAATTTATGAACAATTAACTGTGTAACTAATATTCATATAATAAACAAATATTGTGATGTCCCCATCTAAACAATCAAAACATGATAATGCCACTCTAAAATAGAATTTAATAATAAATAATAATACAATTAAAATATAAATATATATATATATAACCAAATAAATGAATAGGATGAACTAAATAAAATCTTAATAATAATAATAATAAACAAGATTTAATATATAATTTATATTTATTAAATATTAATACTAATTTCATATTTATCAAATAATAATATAAATTTTACAATATTATATTATTGACAAAATAACAAAGTAATTAGAAAACAAATATAATAATAAATAAAATTCAGAAAAACAACTATTCAATAAAAACAATATAAAATAGAATAGCAATCATCCTAATCAATAAATAAAGTTGGGACAATAATCAGAATAGAATTCACAATCTCACATTTAAGCAGATATGTCTCCTTAATAAAATGAATTGTTAGGCACTTCAGTCCTATTGAATTAAGTTATTATTTGTTAATCAGACCTTTTACCAATAGGGGAGACTACAATTGGATATTGCAACTTTTTTGTAAAATCTTTATTTTATATTAATAAAATATCAACTACGACTGACCCAAAAAAAAAGAGTTACAAAGATTTATCCATAAAGGATAAGATCGAAAACTAAGACAGCAAAGGATAAGAATGACAAACTAAAAGAATAAAGAATATTCCTGAAATCTATCCTAATAGCTAAATTGATCAATATAAACATATTACAATATTACTTTAATACGCTCTAATTGCAACAAGTTTATCCTAAATTCTACAAATTTGTTAGGACTCAAGGACTTGGTAAGAACGTTTGCAGTTTGATCCTCAGTTGGACAATACTACAACATCACCAATCCATCTTCTACAAGTTGATGTATGAAATGACAATGAAGCTCCACATGTTTGGTATGCTCATGGAAGATAAAAATCTTGGCGAGCATTAATACTCCTTGATTGTCACAAAACCAGAGTGAAGACCCTACTTTTTTGTAAAATCTTTATTTTATATTAAAAGCAGATCTGGAAATGAATTTTTTGTCATCAACAAAACCTGCCCATTTTGAAGTTGTGAACACAACCAACCTAGGATCTTTGCTTCTGATATACAGAAAGTCAAAGTCAAGTGTCCCTTTCACATTGTTGTAGATGTGATTGTTGTGGATGAGATGGTGTTGTTAAGTGGTTGTCATTGATGTCAACATATTGGTTGGCATTGATGTCTGTGTTGTTCCTGATCTTGGTGATCCAGAATGTGTTCCCAGAACCTTTGGTGCTCTGGAAGATGTGTTGGTGGTCCGAATGTTTCAGGTTGTTGGATATGGTGTTGATTGTTGGTATTAATGTGTATCTTGGTCCTATTCTTATTCTTGTTGCTTTGGGCAATGGTGTTTGGGTCCGGATTAAGTTCGGAATTCGAGGATGTACAACGGCTTGTGGTGTAGCATGTGTATCATGACTTTTAGGTCCAAAATTTGTAATGAGTGTAGCATGTTGATTGATGTGGTGTGGTGTGGTCTACTACTCATTCCTTTCCACCACTAGAATGTTTAGTATTGACCTGTTTTAGATCCCTATCTTGGCCGACCTGGAGGACCATGCTTCCCAGAAGACAGTATATATATAAGGATGATATGATTGAGTTAAAAAAAAATGTGACATTGTTTTGAAGATATGCAAGATTGGAAAGGAAAGATCTAACTATTGGTGATATGTGAGAGTGTGTTGGTATTGAGGGACCAGAAGCAGTCCAGTTTGTGCAGATTGTGTTTCAGTGGTGGATTCTTTCTTTCTTTCTCTCTTTCTTCGGTAGTGAGCCTTTTTTTTGGGCAGTGAGCATTCTGGCACTGAGCCAACCTTTCTAAAAATCACCTTAACCGGTGTTTTTATTGAGAACTAACATTCTTCTTGGTTTTTCCCTTTCTTGGGTTTTCCACGTCATACCTGGTGTTCATTGTGTGATCGGTTGTATGTTTTTGTTTTCATACTATATATGTGTTAATTAATTCGATTAGTTTGGATCCGGAGGTGAAAAGAATAAAAGTAAATGTTTTTGGTAATCAACTGATTCACTCCCCCCCCCACCCACTCTTAGTTGCCCGGATATTCAACACACATATCTCAACACCCACTTTGCTGCAACCCAATGTTTTGCCTTTGATTACCTTTGAGTATATTTTCGTCAGAAGTTTCAGTCCTTTCTCTGTAGGTGTAGACGAGATCTCACAGTATGTCATTCTGAACTTGTCTAGCAAAATCCTAGCATATTTAGATTGATAAATAAAAATACAACCACATATCTGCCAAACTTCCACAAATAGGCAGTAATGTAGGCAGCCTAAGTCAGTCATGTCAAAATCCTTATTCAAACTACATTTGATTTGTTCAATCAAATGCACCTCACTACCTGTAATGATGATATCATCCACATATGTTAAGACATGGACCAGCTAGGACTCGAACCTAGGACCTTCCATATGCTGCTGGAGTGCTCTACTGGCCCCTCTTGGACCAGTCCATCGTCGGTCCAGGTGTGGCTTATTTCCAACACCAACAACCCCCCTTAAGCCACACCTCTCGTGTGCTTGGGGCTCCTAGCCTGGACCTGGCTCTGATACCATGTTGAGACATGGACCAGCTAGGAAACGAACTTAGGACCTTCCATACACTGCTGGAGTGCTCTACCACTGAGCTACTGGCCCCTCTTGGACCAGTCCATCGTCGGTCCAGATGTGGCTTATTTCTAACACCAACAACATAAATTCTACAATTTTATTCCAAAAATTGTAAAAAAAATTGCATAAATCCACAAAAAACATGTGTGAAAATGAATTCTAAACTATCGCACAATTTTTTCAACAACCCTACATGAATATCAAAGGAAAATGTTGTGAGACTTTGCGGGAAATAAGGCTTGATTTTTCAGAGGAAAATGATTCGATTTTTTTATTTCTAATAAATTTTCACAAAAAATGAGGTGGGATTTTTAACAAAATGGGAAAAACCACAATTTTTTCCTAATAAAAAATCCCTGAACTTGTTGAAAAAATTTGTCAAAAACCCTTGCATGAATCCGTACAGCCTTTTGATAAATCATCATGCAACTCATGACCCCCAATCGTCACATCCGATAGCAATCTCTTGATCAATTTGCCTTCACCAATCCTAAGGTTTTAAAAGACCCAAACTCTCATACCATATTATGAAAAGTAAAACCACAAAATGATTACCAAGATATTCAATATTGACAAAGGAGCCACATTCTACTTAAATAAGAGTTACAAACGATTAATCGTAAACAACTATGAAAGCAAAAGATAAAAACGACAACTAAAAGAATAAAGAATATTCCTAAAGTCTACAATCACTTTAATAGTTATTTGCACTAATTTAATTTGGTTTTTGTGTGGTGTTGCTTCATCTTGTTTTATATGATGTCTTGTATTGTTCTTTATTGTCGTGTGTTTCTCCATTGTATTGTTTGTGATGTCTTGTGGGATTGTATGATGTAATGTCCCCTTTTTAGTAGTCATGTGGCGATTTGCCATTAGCCCGTTTTGCCATGGTCCTGAGGGCTAACCAGGACTTTACAGGGATCGGTGAGAATTTGGCCTAGGCAATTTCAGTTTCACGCCAATCGGAGGTGTTTTGACAGGGTTTCCAGACACTTACTATTTATAGTAAGTCAGCTACGGCTTGGTGACAAGTAAATTTTGAGGCTTTTTTGGTTGTAAGCATTTTGGTGCATTTAATTCTTCACCAGGTTGGTTAATTTAATGAGCCATTAATTTATTGGGCGATTAAATTAAAAGTTTCTAAAGTTAAATTTAGATATTTAACTTTAGTGATTATTTAATGCTGAATCTAATGTTAAAAGTACCCTTTTCTTTGTGGAGACATAAGGGGATAATAATAATTTATTATAACGTTCATTTATCCCACATTTGTGGTGTCTTGGGAAGTGTGCCCAAAGGAAGTCATAAATATGAGCACTTTATGCTGAAGGAGTTATCTTGGAAATGGTGTATCTTGGAGTTTGATTTTTTGGAGAAATCTGGAGATTGTCTGGCTCTTGAGGACGAAAACACTCAATGGTGACATTTCCTACACCTATGAAAGACCAAGTCTGGGAGATTTGATTTTGGCATTAAATAAACAATTTGGCATTGAAGAAGAAAATTCGATTTTCAGAAGCTAGGTCAGTTTGGCATTTGAAGAACATGTAAGAAACATATTCTCAGCACTGTGTTAATACGTTCTAGTTGTTAATGCATTAGTACCTTCTACAAGATAAGATTTCCCTAACTCGTTAATGTCTTCTATTCTATTTTAGTTTACTAATCTATGCTATTAGATTATCTGATTTATGCTTTCCAAACTGAATATGTTTATCAGACTGTAACTTTGATCTTGGTTATGATATTGATATTGGATAAAGATGGATTATATTGACGACCTGCTTAACATAGTTAAGCGTCGATCTAAATGCTATCGGGCTAGTAACCCGATAGCATATTAATGTCAATTCATTTATGAATCGGCATTAATATACTATCGGGGTATTAACCCGATAGCATATAATGCTATTAGTTATTGTTATTGTTTATATCGATCCATTATAATCTGCTTTAACACCGATTCATTATCGGGTATGTTTATATCGATCCATTATAATCTGCTTTAACACCGATTCATTATCGGGTATGTTTATCGATCTATTAACATATACAAATGGCACCGATTAGTTATATCGATAGACAGTCACGACCAAGTGACATCTTGGTTGGACATGTCTAAAAGACATGTCCGATCAAGGTGCCACTTGATCGTGACTGCCTTGCTATATATACATCATTCAAAAGAAAAGGAATGACATTGAAATCGATACATGTTCATCCTTCAGACCTGCAGAAAAGAAAGACGATATTATTATTGTCATAGTAATAATACAAAAATCGAAAATATACTATCTAACATATAACTTGTTCATTAAATTGAAATTGCAATAACATTTACATGGTATTAGAGCCAAGTTGATCGAACTTGAGGCTATTCAATTTTGTGAATAATTTAAGAACAAGGTTATATATTACATCACATTTCTCCAATGGCCAGTACTATCAGATTCGAAGACAGACTTGGAGGTGGCGATGATTTTTCAGCCTGGAAGTTCAGAATCCAGATGATCTTAAAGGAAAACAAAGTGGATTCATTTGTTCAAACTAAAAATGATCAACCTGAAAATGAACCTAACAAAACTGCCTGGATTGAAGGAAATGAAAAAGCCATCAAAATAATAGTTGATGGGGTGAGAAACAACATAATGCCCATCATAAGAAAACATCAAACAGCCTATAAAATGTTCAAAGCACTTGAAAGCACATTTGAGATATCGAATGCAAGTCGAACTCTGGCATTAAAACGAGAAATAAATCATATCACCATGAACAAGGGGGAGACAATCAACGCCTACATTATGCGGATATCAACTCTAAGAGATGAACTAGCAACTCTGGATTACGAGATCCAAAACAAAGAGTTAACACTCATTGCTCTAGATGGGTTGCCTAGTGGATGGAGTACATTCGTCCAAGGCATCAGTGCAAGGTCCAAATATCCTAAGTTTGAAAGATTAAGGAACAATTGTCTCCAAGAAGAATCAAGATTGAACAAAATGGGAATAAAACAAAAGAACATAGATGAAGACTTTCAAGTCCTAAATACTAACACAAATAAGACAACCAAGAAGAAGCAATTTAGGAAGAGGAAGGGTCATCAAGGTAAGAACACTTCAAAGAGAGACCTATCACATATTCAATGCTATAGGTGCGATAAGTTCGGGCACTTTGTTGCAAAATGTCCAGAGAGAGCCAAACAAGCCACATTTGCCAGAGCAGGAAAATCTAAAAGAGAAGATAACTCCCAAAACTATGTCCTCTACTCAGCACTTACAAGCCATGCATCAAATAAGTCTAAATCCTGGGTGATCGACAGCGGTTCATCCAGACACATTACAGGGTTTAGAGAAGTGCTAGACTCCATGACAGAGGATAATGAAGAAGAAGTAACCATCGGAGATGATTCCTCACATCCAGTTAGAGGAATTGGTTCCTGCACCATCAAACTGAAGACAGGCATATCATTGCAACTCGAAGGAGTACTGTATGTCCCCAGCATCAAGAGAAATCTAGTCTCCATATCAACCCTAGAAGATAACGGATACAGAGTAACCTTCATGGAGAACAAGGTGTTGGCTTGGCCGAAAAATTCTTCCATCAAGAAAGCTAAAGTCATTGGTCAAAGACGAGGCTATTTGTATGAGTTGTGCACAAAGCCCAACCTAGCCCTGATTCACAAAGCAACAAATGCAAATGAGGCCTGGCATAGAAGACTAGGCCACTTGAATTATAGAACTTTGTCATCTATGGAAAACCTTGTCATAGGTTTACCTAAGTTGCAGCAATATCATTCAAAGGCATGCAAGGGATGTGCCCTAGGTAAAAATATCAGGGGTGCCTTCCATAATAGTACTAGGAAAACAAGCAAAGTATTAGAGTTAATTCATTCTGATGTATGTGGACCTATGTCCGCTCCCTCTCTAGGAGGATGTTTGTATTATGTAATATTTGTTGATGACTACTCTAGGAAAACTTGGATCTACTTTCTGAAGTGTAAAGAATCAGAAAAGATCCTTAGTAGGTTTAAAGAGTTTAAATCACTGACAGAGAACTACTCAGGTAATAAAATCAAAACCCTAAGGACTGATAATGGGGGGGAATACACATCAGAATTATTTAGAGATTTTTGTAAAAACTTAGGGATTAAGAGGGAGCTAACAATACCTTATAATCCTCAACAAAATGGGGTAGCTAAGAAGAAAAATAGGACAATTGTAGAAGCTGCCAAAGCCATGATTCTTGATTAGAATCTAAATATCAATCTTTGGGCAGAAGCAACTAACACTGTTGTGTATATCCAAAACAGATGTCCTCACTCACATCTTGAAGATAAAACTCCTGAGGAAGTATTTACCAAACTAAAGCCAGATATCAGCCACCTTAGGATATTTGGGTGTCTTGTCTATATACATGTACGTAAAGAGAAAAGACTAAAATTAGAACCTTCTGAAAAAAGGGGAATACTTGTAGGATATAGCGAAACATCCAAAGCCTATAGAATATATATACATGGTCAGAGAAATATTGAACTTAGTAGGGATGTAATCTTTGAAGAAGACTTAGCCTTCAAAAGAGCCCTAAGTACAATAGAGCCTGAAATCTATATCCCCACTCCTAACATAGAAGAAGACCCCACTCCTGAGCTTCAGAGGGAGAATCTTGAGGAAACCATAGGTGAAACTTCAAACAGACCTAGAGAAAACCTCAAGAAAAGACCTCTATGGGCCACCAAGACTGTAGCAGAAGCTCAGAAGTTTGCTGCTCCTTCAGGAACTTTCAGGGAAAGCAAAAGACCAAATAAATTCACTAGCTATGTTGCTCTTATGAATGATCTCTCTAAATTTGAACCAAACAATGTATCAGATGCACTTAAACATCAAGTATGGAAGGATGCCATGTCTGAAGAGTATCAATCCATTATGAAAAATGATGTTTGGGAGATTGTTCCTAAGCCAACCAAGAAATCTGTGGTTTCATCTAAATGGTTATTCAAAATCAAACATGTTGCAGATGACAGTATTGAGAAACACAAGGCCAGATTTGTAGCCAGAGGATTCTCACAAAGGGAGGGAATAGACTATGAAGAAACCTTTGCACCCGTTGCCAGGTATACATCAGTGAGAGCTATATTAGCCATTGCAGCAACAAAAGGATGGAAGGTACACCAAATGGATGTTAAGATAGCATTTCTAAATGGTGAGATCTCAGAAGAAGTCTACCTAGAGCAACCTGAAGGGTTTGAAATTTATGATGCAGAGTCTCATGTGTGCAGACTCAAGAAAGCTCTCTATGGGCTTAAACAAGCCCCCAGGGCCTGGTATGAAAGAATTGACACCTATCTCTCAGGACTAGGCTTCTATAAAAATGATGCAGATCCTAATCTCTACTACAAAAGAAATAAAGATGATATGTTAATGTTGATTTTATATGTTGATGACTTATTAATCACAGGAAATGATCATCTTATAGATCAATGCAAGAATGATCTATCCAAAGAATTTGATATGAAGGACTTAGGACTCCTTCATTACTTCCTAGGATTGGAAGTATGGCAGAATTCTGACAATATTATACTAAACCAAGGAAAGTATACCTTGGACATTTTGAAGAGATTCGAAATGCATAACTGCAGACCTATGACGTCTCCCATGGAAACAAATTTACATAAACTTAGGGAAGCAGCAGCAGAGTCACAATCCACTGATCCTACACTCTACAAACAAATGATTGGGTCCCTGATGTATCTGGTGAATACAAGGCCAGATATCTGTTATGCTGTCAATGCCTTAAGTCAGTTTATGTGTGAGCCTAAGGAAATTCACTTGATTGCAATGAAACACATTATGAGATACTTACAAGGTACTCTAAACCTTGGTCTCAAATATGAGAAAGTCAATCTAGACCTACACGGATTTACAGACTCAGATTGGGCTAGGAGTGTGACTGACAGGAAAAGCACTTCAGGGTGTTGCTTCAGTTTAGGATCAGCCATGATATCTTGGATCAGCATAAAACAGTCTTCTGTAGCTCAGAGTTCCACCGAGGCCGAGTACATTGCAGCTTCCATGGCTGCTCGAGAAGCAGTATAGCTCAGGAAGTTGCTTGTGGGACTATTTGGTGAACCTATGAAACCCATTGTCATCCATTGTGACAACCAGAGCTGCATAAAGCTTTCTATAAATCCAGTATTTCATGACAGATCCAAGCATATTGAGATTCCATACCATTATGTGCGAGACATGGTAGACAAAAATGTGATCAAACTGGAATATGTTAGCACAGGAGATCAGTCTGCAGATATTCTGACCAAACCACTTTCCAGAGTGAAGGTTGATCGCTTTAGAAAAGGTTTAGGTGTGACAGAAAGGTAATCTGCTTTGTAAATAAGATGTTTAATGTGTAAACTTCTTTTGTCATGTTGGGACATTCTGGGTTTCACCCCCTGTGTTCGTATCTAAAAGGTGACGATCTCTCAGATTATGAACACTTGTATGTAGACATCATAAGGTGACGATCTTATGATTCTCTAAACCAGTTATCATGTTGGATCTCTGGTATGTCATGGATGTGCCATGATGATGTTGTGATAAAATGTTTGTAAGATATGTTTGTGCACATATCACAACCTGGATAAGATGAGAATCTAACCATCCTCATATGTTTATCCTTAGTATTGCGTGTTTAGGCAATACTGATATCACGTGTTTAGGTGATATATTGTCATAATGAAATGATGAATCTTTCATATCACATGGTTAGGTGATACTCTATGTCACATGCTTAGAGTGATACTTTATATTTGTATATTATGTCCTGATGATACTTCATATCATATGTATAGATGATATATATTCTTGGAGACTGACATTATGGAAAAAGAAATGTGATGCAGGTTACTTTATCTATCTTCCAAAGCTAAGAGGGAGTGTTAATGCATTGGTAGCTTCTGCAAGATAAGATTTCCCTAACTTGTTAATCTCCTCTATTCTGTTTTGGTTTACTAATCTATGCTATTAGATTATTTGATTTATGCTTTCCAAACTGAATATGTTTATCAGACTATAACTTTGATCTTGATTATGATATTGATATTGGATAAAGATGGATTAGATCGACGACTTGCTTAACATAGTTAAACGTCGATCTAAATGCTATCGGGCTAGTAACCCGATAGCATATTAATGTCAATTCATTTATGAATTGGCATTAATATACTATCGGGGTATTAACCCGATAGCATATAATGCTATTAGTTATTGTTATTGTTTATATTGATCCATTATAATCTGCTTTAACACCGATTCATTATCGGGTATGTTTATCAATCTGTTAACATATACAAATGGCACCGATTAGTTATATCGATAGACAGTCACAACCAAGTGACATCTTAATCGGACATGTCTAAAAGACATGTCCAATCAAGGTGCCACTTGATCGTGACTGCCTTGCTATATATACATCATTCAAAAGAAAAGGAATGACATTGAAATTGATACATGTTCATCCTTCAGACCTGCAGAAAAGAAAGATGATATTATTATTGTCATAGTAATAATACAAAAATTGAAAATACACTATCTAACATATAACTTGTTCATTAAATTGAAATTGCAATGACATTTACACCAGTTGCAGATACCACAGTCCAGTATTCATAGGAAATACAACAATTAATGCGTGGTTATGAGCTCTTGGAGCTTGGAGCTTTGAGTTTTCCGGTGACTCCATTACAGCAAAGGAAGACTCTTTATACACAGCAGGGGGCGTACTGGAAACACTTGTTACCGTTGAAGATTGCAATCACCAAAAAAAGTGATAAGATCCTTTGTCTGCTGGCCGCGAACATCCATCTTCTTGTGCAATTTTTTACCGATAATCGCTGTACATGCTGCAATGCATGGAGGACTTGAGTAGCAGGGAAACTGCAAGTATATGTCCAGCTTGGGCGTGGTCAAAGAACAACATATGCACTAGCAGCGTGGTGATTAGAAGCTGCGGCAGAATGGATAGTGGAAGATGACTGCTGGTCGGAGGGACCAGTTATTTAGCTTGGCATGAAATTACCAGGTTCTTTGTCATTCACATTGAAAGTAGTTGGACAATGACCAGTTGAATGAACTTAGAAGGAAAAAACTGTGTTTTCAATGCAATGAGCCATGGGACCCTTCTCATAGATATCATTGGAAAAGTATTTCTAAGCACTTTCTAGTGGTGGTGGTTTCATTTTAGACCCAGCTCCAAAAATCTGTTATACTCAGTAAAAGTCAGCTCTTTGGTTTCAACTTCTAAGCTCATATTATTTCACCGGTATATCTGACTTTCGTGATTCTTATGGCGTTGGAAAGGTGATTCAAAGCTCTTCAGATCTATATATGCATTTTTTAATTTTTCCATATTTTTCCCCAAGTATGTTTTATATAGATTTTAGTGCTTTCACTATCTAGTTGATTACTTGGATGTTTTGGCACCTCGAATGGATCTGTTTGTGGGATAGGACTTTATTTAATTTTATTTACATGTACTAAGGTTTTTAGGGTTTGATTATTTTATTTGAGGAGGTATCATGGGTTTTTTTATTTATCTTTCTATTATCACCCTGACAAAGAGCAATTATGAATCTTGGCAAAAGGGCATCTTGACGCATCTTAGGTGGTTTGATTTTTTGCCTTATCTATATGGACTTGTCCCTCAACCAACCTTAAAGAGGGGTAAACATGCTTGGAGGATCATTAATGACCATGTTGTAGGAGTGATTGATTCTAGTGTTGATGTTGACACTATGTGCTTTATTGGACATTGACTGTCCCCACACACTTTGGACTCGCCTTTGGGAGATCTATGGAGACCCTCATATCTCTCCATTTCCAGATGATCTTGCAGTAGATTGTCTTATTCACCTTGCACATGCAAATTACATATCCTACGATAATGGTACTTTTGAGATGCTTCAGTATATCACAAGTCTTTCATGTCTTGATGGATCAAAAATTTGTCTCTCAATTCTCACTCCTCATATTGAGACACCATCTCAATCTTCATCATCTTCTATTGTTCTTGATCAGATTGGCATTGGCAATTGCATGACCCCCATTAATTTAGTGCAACGGGACATTGTCCTTCCAAACAAAGCTACTTGGGATTCATATCTTGTAGACATATCATCATTGTTTGTGGAGTCTCGTATTGCAGCTTTGGAGGATTATTTTGAGGACATTCATCTCCTCTTTATTAATAACCTCATTAATGTTGTCAACCCATCTTTATTACTCATGAAGCTTATTCTTCATCAATTTTCACAGAGTCCTGATTTGTCACCTCCTGCTTTGATTGGGCATGTACCTGATTGGTTTGTGGCATCATCATCTTTCATGGACATAGTGGCATTTGAGCAATTTTCGAAGCCACAGTATTTGGATTTAAATTCCTACTTCTACCAATTTACGAGAGTTGCTTCTCATATCTCTAGTGGATTTGTTTCCTCCTAAGGGGAGAAATGTTGTTTGTAGGCAATGGGTCATGTTTTGTCTTCAAGCTCTCATCATTGGCATAGGAGCTACTTCTTCATTGAGGGGATTCATATCCCCATTTTCTCTCTCCTATGGAAGGAATATTGATTGTACTTATGTGACTAATTTAGTACTTGGGGGAACATCTTTAGTCCTTCATTCTTGTCACATGTACTCTTTGGCATTTTTTTCTCTTCTGCAAAGGATTTTTCTCCGTTTCTCTATTTGTGAGAGTTGCATTGGTTTGTACATGGGGTGCCTAATCAGGCCTTGTTGTCGGGACCCATTCATGTTTGCATTCATGCATTCATCATTAGCTCTTTAGCTTATCTCTAAGTTAACCTTAAGGGGGGTTTTTGGAGTAATTAGGACACTATCTAATTATTTAACAAATTAGGTCCTCTAATTACTTTATTCACTTAAGCTAAACTTAGGTGTTTTTTATCTTTTATTAGTTTAGGCTAATAATAGCTTCACTTAGTTGAGCTAATCTTTTAGTTCTTTGTGCTAGTTTTAGTTTCTTAATTTTAGATTAAATTTATCTTTCTTTCTATAAAGCAAGTCATTCATTCATTGCAATCTCTCCCATTTCATTACAAGTTAATCTACAAATCAGATTCCTCTTTGGATCAGTCTCTCTCAAGGTTGCATAGCATTGATCATGGCTTATTCTCTTCAAATGTGATAGGTATTTTGCTTGCAAGTGATTCATGGGTTTGTGGGGTTGAACAAATGACTCCAACACACTTTACATTAGATGTACTTGGCACGTTGTCTTTGATATTGTATTTGTACTCTAATAGATCATTGATCTTATTGTACATCATGAGTTGACATAACCATGTTGTAGATTGACTATTGTAAACATGTTACGTTAATTTGAATTAAACTTGCACTGAAATGAAATGTGATGTATTCACTGTACTTGATAGTTGATATTGCACTTGCTTTAATCTGTGTTTGTATAGTTTAATATGTATTAATAAAATAAGGAAAAAATTGGGTTCCGTGGGGCTGTTACATCATTTTTCTTAATAGAAAGAAAAATTTATTCATTTTACATGAGCTTTAACATTAAATGGACCTCTTAAAGTTTTGTTAAATTTTGATAAATAAAGAGGAAGCTCCTCTGTGTTATTGCTGAAAAGAACATGACGCCTGCATCAGATGCATACCAATTAATAGCAAGCAATCTCTCTAATAAGTTGGAGACTTTCGTCATAAAAGCTTCACGATTACTTCTTGCATTCAAGCATCCTCAAAAGTACAAAATATTGTTATTAACTTTCCTTAAGGATAAATGCAACTTCTTCTTTTTTGCTTGTTTTTATTCCACTTCAATGCCAGTGCAATTTTGCTCCATGAGGACTCTCAATATTGTTCTGATACATTGCAATATTGTAATTGGCAATGCTTTCTCTACAGAGATTATAGACACACGTTACAGTAGATATTTGCCAGATTATACTTCACTACAATTCTGGTTAGGTGCAAAGTAACTCTATTTTTTGTCACTGGGAATTTCAATGACAATCTAGCTTCATTTGAATGGGTACTTACAGAACATTGATTGGTTGCAATGCTGAGAAACACACTAGAGCATGAGAGTACAGGTGTTCTCCCATGACAAGACCCACACAATTCACAACAATACTATTTTACCTTGTTCCGTCAATGATGACAAAGAAGTTATCCCTTGAATCAACACTAGGTTTAAAAAAGACACTCTTTGTCTTCAACATAAATAGGTGTTGGAATGTTGGCTTACTACTGATATTCATTCAGGTTCAATATCATGACAAATGTTCTACTCATTCTCAGCTGCAATTGTATATCTTAAGTAAGCAAAACCTTCTGCACACAGCACTCACAATCATTGTGATGGTTGGGCCATTTATTTGAATCGATTTATCAGAGCTTTGGGCAGGAGCTATGAGGTTGAGTTGTCATTTATTGCTCAGGCTAAAGTTGCCAATTGTGAGGCTGCTGTTGCATGGCGCAATTCTGATAATTTCCTTTCTATTGCATGAGTTACTATTGTGACTTGTTCTTGTCCAAGGGGCTAGACGAGATTGAACCTTTATGCCTCATTATTGATTGCTCCTCAATTCTGGTGGCATGTTGATGGGCTCGCCACAAGCTTTGGAAAGGCAGCAAATCCCATTGTAGCTTGTATGTAGAATAGTTTAGGATTTTGTGAAGCTCCATTTTGCTGATATTCAGGCATACATAGAGTTCATGGAACACAATTGTTTAATCCTTTCTTTGCCTCAAAAATTAGAACTTGTATACACATTATTGTAGTGGTTGGTATCAGTACAACAATACCAAACTTTGACCATGTTTCAACGAGATCATATTTTTTTCCATGCCTCGCTTGTGACACACCAACAAATGGAGGGTGCTGATTTGGACATTGTACACACTATGAAGCCAATCTTTTCAATATCTGTGAACCAATTAACAGGCAATAAAACTCTAGCTGTTGCAATCAATTGCCTTGAAACACCACAAAGGCAAGATTGAATTGCACTTTGAACAGATTTTAGTGCTGGACTTGAGAGATGACAATACTCGAGGATGTTTGAAACCTAGTTGAAAGGTGGGGTTGTTGAACATTGCTGCTGCTAGGATATGTTGTTGTCATTGATGTCAACATATTCCTGTGATTTATTGCTCAGGTGATTGCAGATTTGTTTATTGGGATCCTAGTTTGGGGTATGGAGTATTTCTAGTATCATTACATCTTTCTGTATTGGTTTCAGTGGTCTGGGAAGCTTAATTGATCATATCATATGATCCGGTTTGCAGTTTGGTTTTTCTGATCAGTGCTTTGCAGAGTTCAGTATTTCCTCCGGTATATTCCGGTAAGATCAGATCTTGAGCTAAGATTTTGGGAGATTGTTTGGGATGTTCTTGTGTATCTTCATTTCAGATGGTTCGTGATTTGGTGCTCCACAGGTTATCTTTCTTCGTGACAGTTGCTGCTGTTTGAGTATTCTTGAGGTTCAGATGTTGATCGATGAAGATTTGATAAGTGGTGTTGGTACAGCTGTTACTGATGATTCTAACGTGCTTGCTGGTGCTTCCTAATTGTGTCCTATTTGTTTTGATGGTTCGCATTGATCGTTGTGCAAGTTTTTGGTGATTTTTCTGAACCGGTGATGTTCTTTGTGTTATGCGGTATTCCTGAAGGTGTAGCATGTTGTGGTTGATCTTGGTGTGATTTCCGGTGGTGTTGCATATTTGAAGATTTAGTTTAGGTCCATGTTATATCATGTATATCATTATATTGGTCCGGTGGTCAATCTTTGTATCGTGTGATGCAATTTTGTAATTGTTAGTTGATGGTTTAGCTGACCTTGTTGCCAAGGTTGATGAATTGTATAAATAGGTGATATAGTCATGTAAATTTGATATCCATTTAGTGTCTGCATTATCAGAGAGTGGTATATGTGGTGCTCAAGCGAATTCATCCTTCGGTAGTGTGATTGAGCAGAGTTTTGGAAGGTTGCAGAGCAGACATATGTGCTTAACTGGAACTGTCATCCGGCATTAGCAGATGCTATAATTACAGTTCATTCCTTCTGAATTGTAGTCTGAATCTGTTGTAAGTCAGTGAGACTTCCCTGAGGGTTGTAGTCTTCCGGGTTATTATATTTTGAGCAGTGAGCCTGAATGCAGGTGCATTCTCCATTGTAATATTTTTACATACTACTGCAGAGTATCATCTTATTGTGGGTAGGTTCCCATCATGGTTTTTCCCTTAACTTGGTTTTCCACGTCAAAATCTTGGTGTTGTGTGTGGTGCTATCAATTTGCTCATCTTTGTTTTTGCTACAGTTCATTAGATGTGCATTTAAGGTTTTCACCCCCCCCCCCCCTTTCTCAATTTTCCTTCATTGTTGTTGCCAACAATTAGTATCAGAGCTAGATCCTCTGGAAGAAGCTTAACCACTTGAGGTGATCTGGGATGGCAACTAGAAGTGTAAGTGTTATCTTTAAGAAGGAAAGTCCAAGATTTGATAGAAGTAACTATGCTATATGGAAGAACCAGATGGAGGTGCACTTGAGATGTCTTGGAGAAGATTACTGGAAGTTTACAAAGAATGCCTATTCTATTCCTCCAAATGGACCAGTTAATGCTAATAAGATCAAGGAAGTTGAAAATAACATTAGAGCTAAGGAAGCGTTGTTGAGTGCCCTGACTGATTCAAAGATGACTAATGTAGTGGGACTTCAGACTGCACATGAGATGGGAGAAGCTTGAGACCTTGTATGAAGGAGATAAACAAGTCAAAGTTGCTAAGTTGTAGAGTTTGAAAGGAAAGTATGAGATGCTGAGAATGGGAGAAGATGAGAACATAAATTCTTTTATGGCTAAGGTGAACGAACTTGTCCTAGGTATCAGATGTGCCGGTGGAACCCTTGAAGAAGATGAAATCGTTGCTAAGGTGTTGAGATCGTTGCCTCCTGCTTACAAACATAGGGTAGCTGCTATTGATGAGATCCAGAGTGTGACTACCATGACAAGAGATATGCTGGTTGGAAAGATTGCTGCTTTTACACTGAGCGAGTTTGGTGAATCACATGGAAAGTCAAAGACGACATTTAGAGCTTTTGTATCCGGTAAGCAGAAATATGATCCTGAAGAATGCAGAATATCAAGATATGAAAGAGAGAGAAGAGAGATGGAAGAGCAAGAAAGAGAATTGGAGGAGCTTGAAGCATTGATTGCCCGGAGATTGCCTAAAGGAGCTGGTAAGTATGATGGTAAATTGCCTCTGAAATGTTTCTCTTGCAATAAGATAGAACATTTTGCTTCTAGGTGCCCAGAGAGAATGTCTAAGTATGATAGGCATGATAAATTTGATAGAAATGATAGAAATGATAGATATGAGAAGCATGAGAAGTATGACAAGCCTTACAAGCCTAACCGAAAGTATAAGCATTAGAAGAACTGTTATTATGCTGCTGATGAAGGTGTTACAAATAAAGAATCAGAATGAGATGAAGTTGTGTTTATTGCTATTAAAGAAGATGGACCGGTACCCGTTGATTCCACAAGCTGCACTATTGAGGAGAAAGTTCTGGCTGCTAGAGTTGAAGAGAAAGATGAATGGGTGATTGATAGCAGTTGTTCACATCATATGACCGATGATAAAAGCAAATTTGTGAATGTAGAAAGGTATGATGGTGGAATAGTAAGATTTGGAGATGACAAAGCCTGTGTGATCTGTGGTAGAGGTTATATTTCCTTTGATGGTAAGCATAACACTAATGATGTCTTGTATGTTGAAGGTTTGAAGCATAATCTTTTAAGTGTTGGACAAATGGTTGACAAAGGTTATGATTTGCAATTCAAGAATGGAAAATGCAGAATTCTAAATGCCTTTGGTATAGAGATTGCATCAGGAACTAAGACTGAAGGTAAAATATTTCATTTGAATGCTGGTGAGAAAAGTTGTTTGATTGCACAGATTGATGAAAGTTGGTTGTGGCATAGGAGAATGTGTCATGTTAATTTTGACTCAATGATTAAGATCAGTTCTACTCAAGTTGTTAGACTATTGCTCACATATGCTGCCTACAAGGATTTCAAGGTATATCAGATGGATGTCAAGTCAGCTTTTTTGAATGGTGATCTTGAAGAAGAAGTCTACATTGAGCAACCTGATGGATTTCCATTGTCAGATGATGGAGACATGGTATGCAAACTGATGAAAGCTCTTTATGTATTGAAACAAGCCCCTAGAGACTGGTATGCTAGATTGGATAAGTATTTATTAAAATTGGGATTTAATAAACGTACTGTTGATAGTAATCTATATTTCAAGATTGAGAATGATAACACTTTGATTGTTAAAGTTTTTGTTGATGACATTATCTTTGGAGGAGATGATAACTTGAGTATGAAGTTTGTTGGTGATATGCAGAAAGAATTCGAAATGTCTATGATAAGAGAGATAAAAAAAATTCTTTGGATTGCAGATTTCACAAACTGGAAAAGGTATTTTTAAATCTCAAGCTAAATATGTGAAGGAATTGCTGAAGAAGTTTGGGTTAGAAGATTCTAAACCGGTTGGAACTCCTATGGTGACTGGCTGCAAATTGTCTAAAAATGATGAATCTCTGAAAGCTAATCAGACTTTGTACAGATCTATGGTTGGTGGACTGCTATACCTAACTCAGACTAGACCTGACATTAAGCATGTTGTGTGCATGGCTGCTAGATATCAAGCTGATCCGAAAGAGAGTCATGTCACTGCTGTAAAGAGGATATTTAGATACTTGAAAGGAATTGTGGATTATGGTTTGTGGTATCCAAGGAATGATGATTTCATGTTATGTGCTTACACCGATGCTGATTGGGCTGGTGATGTTGATGACTGGAAGAGTAGCTTCGGTGGTGCATTCTTTTTGGGTAAGAAATTGGTTTCATGGGCAAGTAAGAAACAAGATTCAGTTTCCCTATCTAGCAGAAGCTGAGTACATTGTTCTTGCTAGTAACTGCACTCGGGTAGTTTGGATGAAGCAAATGTTGAAGGATATCAGAGTTATCTATGATGAGCCTACTGTCATATACTATGATAATTCCAGTGCTATTAATATGTCAAAGAACCCGGTGCAACATTCAAAGACTAAACATGTATCAATCAAATATCATTTCTTGAGAGAAAAAGTCAGTGAAGAGGAAGTGAAACTAGAATGTGTCTACAAAGGAACAAATTGCTGATATTTTCACTAAGCCTTTGCCTGTAGACACATTTGTCTATTTGAGAGACAAGTTAGGGGTATCTACCCCTCCTGATGGGAACTAGATGGATTAAGTTGCATCAATCCAGTGGACTTCACAGTCTTATCTTCTTGCCTAGACTGATGAGTTTATGTTGCCCCTCTGGTGGAGTAGTTGGTCTGCGGCTGGACTGGTTATATGTTTTAGGGAGAGAGAATTATGATTTGTTTAAAGGGGGGAGTTTGGTTTTTTGTTTTGAAGACCTTTGTCATTGATGTCAAAGGGGGAGAGAAGCATGTGAAAAACTGTTTTATCTGCTTAATCTTAGGGGGAGTTTGTTGGAAATATTTTCTTTCTTTGCATTGATTGTTTTTCAAATTCATCTGTTGCCATAAATGCCAAAGGGGGAAATTGTTGGACATTGTTGCTGCTAGGATATGTTGTTGTCGTTGATGTCAACATATTCCTATAATTTATTGCTCCGGTGATTGCAGATTTGTTTATTGGCATCATAGTTTAGTGTATGGAGTATTTCTAGTATCATTACAACTTTCTGTATTGGTTTCAGTGATCCGGGAAGCTTAATTGATCATATCATATGATCCGGTTTGCAGTTTGGTTTTTTTGATCAATGCTTTGCAGAGTTCGGTATTTCCTCTGGTATATTCCAATATGATCAGATCTTGAGCTGAGATTTTGGGAGATTGTTTGGGATGTTCTTGTGTATCTTCATTTCAGATGGTTCGTGATTTGGTGCTCCGCAGGTTATCTTTCTTCGTGACAATTGCTGTTGTTTGAGTATTCTTGAGGTTCAAATGTTGATCAATGAAGATTTGATAAGTGGTGTTGATACAACTGTTACTGATGATTCTAACGTGCTTGTTGGTGTTTCCTAGTTATGTCCTATTTGTTTTGATGATCCACATTGATCGTTGTGCGAGTCTTTGGTGATTTTACTGATCCGGGGATGTTCTTCGTGTTATGTGGTATTCTTGGTGGTGTAGCGTGTTGCAGTTGATCTTGGCGAGATTTTCGGTGGTGTTTGAGTGTTTGAGCATTTAATTTAGGTCCATGTTATATCATGTATATCATTATATTGGTCTGGCAGTCAATCTTTGTATCGTGTGATGCAATTTTGTAACTGTGAGTTGAGGGTTTAGCCGACCTTGTTGCCAAGGTTGATGAATTGTATAAATAGGTGATATAATCATGTAAATTTAATATCCATATAGTGTATGCATTATTAAAGAGTGGCATATGTGGTGCTCAAGAGAATTCATCCTTCGGTAGTGT
Organism: Cryptomeria japonica; assembly: GCF_030272615.1. Lineage (NCBI taxonomy): Eukaryota > Viridiplantae > Streptophyta > Pinopsida > Cupressales > Cupressaceae > Cryptomeria > Cryptomeria japonica. The sequence goes on from NC_081406.1 coordinate 23,013,613, forward strand.
GACTGAGCAGAGTTTTGGAGGGTTGCCCAGCAGACATATGTGGTTAACCGGAACTGTCATCAAGCATTAGCAGATGCTATTATCAGATTCATTCCTTCCGGATTGTAGTCTGAATCTTGTTGTAAGTCAGTGAGACTTCCCTGAGGGTTGTAGCCTTCCAGATTATTATATTTTGAACAGTGAGCCTGAATGCAAGTGCATTCCCCATTGTAATATTTTCACATACTACTCCAGAGTATCATCTTATTGTGGGTAGGTAGCCACCGTGGTTTTTCCCTTAGCCGGGTTTTCCACATCAAAATCTTGGTGTTGTGTGTGGTGCTATCAATTTGCTCATCTTTGTTTTTGCTGCAGTTTATCAGATGCTGCAGTTGATCAGATTGTGAATTGTGTTCTCATTGGAGATATTTGGAGGTTTGTCCCCTTGAAGTGGCTTGTTATTATCAGTTATTATCAAGTATTTGCAGAATATATTATATTATCTTCCTCTTTTGTGCAAGTTATTTCATTACATCACATTGATAATAATTGTGAGACAAGTGCCACTTATAAGGCATCACATGCACTAAAATCTTGCCAATTGGAATAAAGGCTTAAGGGTCAAAAGCAAGCTACCAAATTTGAAAAATTGGATTCACCCGGGAGAATAAAAAACTCAGAAATCTGGAATATTCAAAAAGATTTGGTGCAATTTTTATAGAAACTGAAAACTCTGGACTAAATCAGGCAAATCCGGCCATTCCAAACATTCTGGATCCAGCCAGATTTTATAACTATGATGAAACAATGAAAAGCCCTGAGAGCTGTATTTTCTATTTTCTAATCAATCACCATTCCTTCTCCATACTGACAAATGCTTAGAGGGCTTGTAAGCTTTATGGGTCTCTTGCCATGTAAATAGCAGCAACATACATGAGTCAAAGGTTGCTAAGCTGACAATTACTCATAAAAATTGCCCATCATAGAGATGGCTTAAATATAGATTTGTTTTAGATTTAGCTGGTATAAGGTATCGAGATTCCCAAAGGTCCAATAATAAATTATCTTCGAAGTTTTAGACAAAGAAACAATAAATAAGCAAAATTTGACCAGACACGATATGATAACGTATCCAAACAGCCAGTAGACCCTTAAAGCTCCCGGTAAGGTCCACTTTCTGTTTATTCTATAGATTAATATATAAATTTTCTCGACCATATTTGAGAATGACATCCAGTGATAGACCTGTGGCCATTATCTGACTCTGTGATCCAAGCTTTCTCTACATGTGTTGAAACTTATATAAGTTATAATCTTTTTCACGGTCACTGAAGTCATTACAAAATCAGGTTCAATGATGAGGCCTCCATGCAGATACCTGTAAACTCATCTCCTGGTGAATTCAGTTTGCTTCCTGTACTCTGTTTCAAAAGGACATTCGCGTACCGCTATCTGTCGGCTTCAAGTCACTGGAGAGACTATTGAGATGTTGATGTTTAAACGGAGGGGTGATTACTCCTATGATAAGGTTTAATCTCTAGGTCGTCAGGCTGGCCTCTGGCAACTGGCATTGCCACCGGGGTAGAAGTCCTCCTGGGCTCAACTTTGAACTCAAACATCCTAATAAGGATGTTTTAGCATTTAACCCTGAGCTTCACCAGCCCAAACTCAAAATCAGACTATATGTCCCTCTAAAGAAACTTTTGGTGTTCAAAGCAAAATAGAACATGCAGCAATAAACCTGCCTATCCTATTATTAAAAGACCTTTGCCATATTGGTCCCAGGTGAATGTCGGAAGTGATAACCCTCAACTAAGCCTGAAGTTATCCCAAAAACCCGACTTAACAAAATCAAATACCTAAAAACTAACAAGTGCAACGCCTCTTCCAGTATCATGCATGTGTTTCATTTATTTGTAAAATATAATTTGTGCACATTGTTGTTGAATTTGTAGTTACAGTTGCCTTTCTTTATTCATTGCTCGAAATGTTTTAGGATTTTCAAGGGCTTCTGAACTCAAAGCACCATTGAAAACATAACACCCACAAACCACGCCACGTACCTGAAGCACCCAGTTCATTCCATACCTTAACTAGTGCCTCAGGAAAGAAGAAGAAAAGGCAGTAGAAGACTTACTGGTTTGACCAAATATAGCTTTGAGCCTACAGATAAGATCGTGATCATTCTGTTTAGCAGCCTCTTGAAGAAGCCCTTCTTTTAAAGTCCACATGCTCTTCTTCAGGGCCTTATTCTCCCTCTCGAAGAACGCCCTCTCCTCCTCGATTGCATCAATCTGGTGCTGCCGATCATATGACCTTATAGCCAGGGAAACAAAGACACCCGTTAAGAGTGCATGGATAATGTAATTCTCCTGCTTCTTTAGGACATTAGCCAAGGGAACTATTTTCTGCTTCACATTTTCAAGGAACCCCATTGTTCTCTTGTGGCCCTGTGATGTAGTTTCCGTTGGACCATTGCTCGAATTGGGCATGCTCTCTAACGTTAGGATGAATTAGGCAGGGGACGATGAAAGAGGGCTCCTATCTTATTTTATTTAAGAAATGCAATCTCTATACCTTTTTCCTACTCGGTGTGGACTCAATTTTGTCTATTTCTTTCTACTCTAATTTGTCATTTAGGATATTTTGGTTAAATATAGCAAATGGTCAAAAAAGTGGTCATTTTGAGTTGATGTCTATTGTTCGCTTTAACTACCATCAAATTTGCACAACTAATCCAATACTTATGCACAAATGCCCCAGTAATCATGCAAGCACCATTATAATTTGTCCTTCTTGATGTGGGGGACACCTAATTACTCCACACTTCTCACTAATATATTCTTATTAATGCAAATGTTGATGCTATGTTCTTGTAATTATGATGCAATATGTAATTGTACTCTCTCTATATTTGCTTACTAGATTTCTTCTCAATATCTAAAATAAAGTACCTATTTTTATCCTTTTTATACAACATCCTAGCGTGCAAATTTTGAATATTTTATGTTCAAATTGACAAGTGATAGCATGTTGGAAAGGAGTTAGCTTAATCTTGCTTTAAAATGTAAATTTAGAAATTTAGGATTAAAAATGTAACTATAATTCTAAACCAAATTTAAAACCACACTTGGAGATTGCACTTAAGATGGACAATAATAAAAATACAAATTAAATTTAAAATTTTGATATGTAAATTCATATTCAATCAAAGATTTTGTCATGCACCGACATTTTATACATAATTAGAGGAAGGGGCCCAATTACCATTCATGTTCTAATAATTGTTCATTGGATTTTACTAATGAAAAGCCCACTCAAAAATTATCTAGTGGGCTAATAGTTGCCAATAGTTTAAAAAAGAGTTAGTAATTGGAAGAATTATGCAGCTTTATTAGCACCAATAGTTATCAATGCCATCATATTCAAATAACTAAAGAAGACATGATTATGAAGAAACTAGATTAAGTTAAAATGTGTGTTGTCATTAATGTCAACCCGATGTTTGACAATATGTGTCGGTCCTTGATGATGGCCAGTTGTTGTGTGGTCATTGATGTTGTTGTGTTGTCATGGTTTGTTGAGGAGGATGTTATACAGTACTAATGTGTTGATGGTGATGATAATAGTATAATGATGATAAATCGTGGATTTGTAGCAAGATGTTGATGATGATTAGGATGTGTTTTCCTTGGCCCTAACACTCTTGTTCAGGGTAATGTTGTTTCTATAATGTTTGCAGTATGATAAGATGTGATATGTAGGAAAGAGTATTTAAAGTCTACCTAGGAGAATGCTTTGCATTTCTCCGCATTTGAGGATTTGGTCTTGTGAATTTGAACATCATGTTTATGCTCTATGTACATTGCACTACTCTCTCTTCAATTTCTTGGTGTTGCAACAAAAGTGGCTAGTGATTGTTGTTTGTTGATAGTTTGGTTGTCTATCAAAAGTGAATTTGATAGGCTCAAAAAATGCTTCGCATTGGTGTTTCATGTGTTGTGACTTGGAGGACATGCTTGTAATGTGTGTGTGTTGTCTCAGTTCTAGTTTCAAGTGTTTAGGTGTTTTGCAAGAAGATTTATCAATGTCTTATTCAAGACTTTGTTTCCTAGCATTCTAGCAATGAAGTGTTTTGCATATGTTTGTGTTGCGCTAGCAGGTACAGAAGTGGCAGTGACAAAGAAGTATTTGAGAATGGTGTTGGATGTTCTGGGAATGACCTCATGTGCTCCACATGGTGTTGAATGATTAGTTTGGTGTTGCATTGTGTCTAATGTTGTCTTTTTGGGTAATTATTGTGGTTTGACTGATAGAGTTTTATTTTCTAGCTTGTGTTATGATCTTAATGATATGTGTTGACTTTACATAGTGTGTTAAGTTGTATTTGGGTTCTACCTTTGGCATGTGGGGATCCACATTAAGTTCATTCATTTGGATGATATGTTTTTTAGTCAACTAATTATGTTCTACATTGTTTATCTACATGTTACCTTGTTGTCGACCTTAGATGTTGTGTGTCATCATGTGTATTGGTTAGCCTACTTAAAAGAAGTATAATATAATGTTTCAGGTCCTCTGTATCTCTCCTAGATTGGACTACATTCACCACAATTGTGTTTGGTGGCCAACTTGATAAGACTTATGCTTGTCCCATGTTCTGACCGACCTAATTGATGTTTGAGATGTAAAGGTTGGTATATATAGAAGATCAAATCAATATGGATTGTGTGGTGGTGTGATTTATGGTTATGATGTGAGTGTGTGAGTCAAAATGTGTGCGAGTGTTCTTTCACGATCATATCTTTTATAATTTTGTGATGCAAAGATAGTGAAAGTGTGGTGGTGATTGTTGTTGGAGTTGATTGCTTGTAATAGTGGTTCAAGTACAACTTCATAGTTGGAGAAGACTTTATCTTGTTGTTTTAGATGTTTATGTACCTTGTTGGGAGATAGTAGATCTTCTCAAAAAGTCTTTGTATCTTGACCTAGAGCAGTGAGCTTCAGCCTGCAAGTCCTTATGTATCTTGCCCTAGAGCAGTGAGCTTCAGCCCGCAAGTCTTTATGTATCTTGCCCTTGGATAGTGCAACTTAGTTTGACAATCCTTTTAGGTGGTAGTGTGCTTCCTTAGCAGCAATCCTATAATAGATTTGTAATCAATTTATATATATTATGATTTGACTGTCACCTTGGTTTTTTCCTGTTTAGGTTTTCCACATAAATCTGGTGTTCTCTTGTGCATTGTGTTTCATTGTTCTATTTTTCATTGTTGTTGATAAGTTAAAGATAATTTGAGATTATTTCGAGAAAATAAAGTCTAAGTTTAGTGTTTTAAGGTCTGAATTGATTCACTCTCCTCCCCCCTCAGTCCTAAGGTGTGTTCAACAATATGTAGATGAAAGTTAA